>NC_134401.1:75215963-75515963 GCF_050003625.1 Haematobia irritans | reverse complement strand
TCTAGAAAATTTTTGAAAATATTTAAGGTCAAACGTTTCAGACAAGCATTAGAATGCATTAAAAATCGTAAAACATTATAAAAATTATTTATTTGGCAAAATATTGAATTTTTTTATTTACATCCAAAACACTGACTTCGAATCACACCTTGAGAAGTGATGCAAATTCAGTGCAACGGCTATAGAAATGGTGGATATCCGTCTTATGACAAGCCCATGTTAAATTCATCGCTTCTGCGCCAATTTTGCACCAATTCCGGATCCCAAAAGAACATTTTCACTACTTATTTTGGTGGGATGATATAGATATATGTGCAGCAAGAAAATCAGTTTCTTATCAACCCAAATATGCTCACCATAATATTTCCGCTTGAAAACCACATGCAAACAGCCTCACTTTGTTTCATTGGCCATTCCACTTGTTATTTTTAAGCTCAACATATAAGCGACTAAGGTCGTTGTGCTTGAACCATGAGTTACGAAGATTTTATGTCTCGTATACCACAAGTAGTACTAACCTTCATAGCTTCGATGTACTTTATTTTTCCGTTTAAAGCGTTGCATTGTTGTAATTGCTTCAGAAGTCCGTAATTGTCTATAATTTCTTTTAATGGAGGAATTTTGTTATTTAGTTGACTCTTCGAAAAGCCTTCACCACAAATAAAAATTGCTTGCTAAAAGAAAAGATAACAAACAAAATTGTTATTTATGTTACATTTAAAATGTTTGCCACACCTTTGGTGTCATGACGACAATATTGTGGTATACTTATATTTTCAAGAAATAATAAACAGGACTGGATTGTTTTTTTTTTTTTCTTTTGAGAAAATTCATGTTTAATGCTACAGAAATACGTAAGGTAGATCCTAGTACTGCAAAATCTTCTGTTTTGCATTTTGTTGGTGTATTATTGTAGTCTTCAATAAATAGCTTTCCAAATTTGAAAAAAGTCTACTTTTGGAATCCGATTACAATTTCTATCCGGGAGCATGTGTAGATGATATCATTTATTGGAAAAAATTTTATTTATTTATTTATTTATTTATACTACTTATTATTTTAAAATGATCGGCATATGTAATTATCCTGTTTGAATGTCGTCACCATCTAGTATTCGCTTCTTGGGAAGATTTTCTTTGAAAAGTTTTATTTGATGTTCTATTAGAAACTTCGAGATGTCCAAGTAATTTGATTATTAACCCCTTATTACATATAGACATCCCGAGATCTTTCTAAGAGCCTCCTTTCTAAAGCCTATAGAAAGAGAGAAATAGATTTTAAATTCGGGAACAATCTAAAATTTGTTTCATTTCGTTTCGCCGTTGCATGTAAAGCAGTCATGCTAACCACCGATTGTTAAAAAAATGTATTATTAGAATTTACACCTAATTAAGGTTTTATGATTATTACTCATTAACTAAAAAATGTATATTTATATTTTTAATAAACTGTTATAAATGTATTTGTTACCACTAACTTACAGGATCTATCTGTGCAAGCAATGGCAGGATTTGAAGATCTTTAATGACCATACTGCTCTAGCAACTGGTGTACGTTTTGGTAAACATGCTCAATATATAGCATCGACGAGTATGGATCGCACTTTGAAATTATATGCCATTGAATGAAGAGGAATGATTACAATTATTTTATAAGTTTCTATTTAGTAATGGACATGTCCACATTTCTACATTATGACAACTACAACTATAAAATAAATTCAAAAATAGACGTTATAAATGTGTTTTATTTAAAGGTCATAGAAAAGTGAATTAAAATATTTTAAATTTGAAAAAAATTTTTAGGTAATGGCTATTATGTATTTTATGAAGCCGCCGCTATCTGTTTCAAAGGACCCTCAAGATAGGCAGCTAAGGCCATAGCCTTCTGTTTCAGCAGACCCAGAAGTCCGACGTTTTCTTTTGCATATAGGCATAGCAATATACTGGCGACCTAGGAAAAATTTCAAGAATAAAGAGTTTTTGGCATTTTTGCAATCGTACCTTCGTTATTGCCACATGCCCGTTTTCACAATCTAGCAAAACAAATTGTAAGCGATCTTCTCGAAAAGCATTTCTCCCATGCTTTTCATATGCTGCCCAAACATTACTCGCAATAGCTGCCGCAACCCTGGCGTCCTTGTCCTTATCTCCATATCCTGAATATGCCAACAGAGCACCCTCTTGGCTTAAGAGCCTATAACGAGGAAGCAATGAAACTGATTATTTGATATTCTTAAGAAAAACACAAACGTATCAGGCTTCTGTAATTGGAAAATGAGAAGATGAAAACGAACAAAAGTACTGTTGCAAAGTCTCACTATGTTTTTTATAAAAAAAAAAGATTTCCATACGTCGCAACGAAATCTGATCAAGTTTCTACAATTTGTCTCCATTTACTGAATGGAAGGAAGGAAAGTCAAAATTAACTCGACTTGTTTTTTATTTTTGCTTGTAGGTACAATAAAATTATTTCCTTACAATGTGTTTTGAACGCCTCCCGAACAGGCTTGGCTTAAAACCTGAGTTAATGCCTTTGGCTTAAGCATATTTTAATTTTTAGAGATAAAATTGTTTGTGTTGTAATTTTTATTATATCCTTTGTTGTTATTCCAAAAAACAGCTGGAATAATTGCCAGTGTTTCCAATGTTAAAAATAAAGGTGCTTCTAAATATTTGCGTATTTTACGTGATGGCCAGTTTATATCGAAAGACCATTTTGCGTGTTTAAATTACGTTCACACTACACACGAAACATGTGTTCACACTAAAGGTCTGCACAAATATGCTTGAAAGCGATTTCAAATGGTTTGGATTTTTACAGAACATGTAGAACATCAGGGCTTCGCCGAACAAACCTAACAAAACCTTCATTGGACGGCGGTATGGCTTGAAAATTCAAACACAACAAAAGCCAATCGAACCCAATCAAAGATAATAAACTTTAGAAGATAAGAAATTGGCTTGCGTCATACCAAATGTTGCATTAACGGCGCTAGGTCCATACATGTTTGTAATTTCTTTTGTTTGCATTTTTTAATGAAAAACTTATTTTTTTAATTGAACAATGGTAGGTTAGGTTATGTGGCAGTCCGATGTACCAGGCTCACTTAGACTATTCAGTCCATTGTGATACCACATTGGTGAACTTCTCTCTTATCACTGAGTGCTGCCCGATTCAATGTTAAGCTCAATGACAAGGGACCTCCTTTTTATAGCCGAGTCCGAACGGCGTTCCACATTGTAGTGAAACCACTTAGAGAAGTTTTGAAACCCTCAGAAATGTCACCAGCATTACTGAGGTGGAATCCCACCGTGGGATAATCCACCACTGAAAAACTTTTTGGTGTTCGGTCGAAGCAGGAATCGAACCCACGACTTTGTGTATGCAAGGCGGGCATGCTAACCATTGCACCACGGTGGTAAATTTTGAGCAATAAATAAAAAATTAAATTTTCAGTGTGTCGGATCGATACGACGACAATCTGACGACAGTGCTCGTGTCGAACATATCCCATATATTGTGCACATTATAAGTTAAGTCCGAAGGCATAATCGATACTGCTGCATGTTTATGGGATCGATAACACATTAACCGATTATTCAGTCATCGCCGACAAGTCGTATCGATGCGACACACTGTAAGATTCTTTACACACACCGACATTCCGTCCGGAATAACTGATAGTCTGTAAAGCGCATAAAGCGCATATAAGACAAGTAGTGACGTAGCTCCTTCAATGGTTTGATGTTCTGAGCAACCAATTTCCCATCTTCATCTCTTCTGTTGTCTTTGGCTTGGGCAATTTCCAATCTTGTAAAGTCCCGGGTTCCCAAAAAAAATCCCGGAAAACCTCGTCTATCCCTAGTTTAAACGTGGTTACACCCAGAGAAGCATAGTGAGACCTACTTCATGGGAATCAACAAATGGTTGGTACAACCAAAAGTTGAGTATACTACAAGGCATATTAAAGAGGTAAAGTCATGCAATCAGGTGACTAATATCGACATTCATCTTGTCAAAGGCTTTGTTTACGTTTAGTATTCAACAATGTTGATGTTTTATATATGCATTCAACAATACAACAACACTACACATACGCAAACACAACAACACTACACATACAAACAAAACTTGAGTGATCTGCCATTTTAGTTTGACCTTATTAATATCATGGGGGGTACACACGCTTGCTCGTGACTTTACCTTTAATTAATATGCCTTGAGTATACTAATAGAATCTTAGTTCAATTATAGGACGGGTGTAAGGTAGTTGTAGCAACAAATAAATATTTATATCAACATCGACATGGTAAATGGTATGACGCTACAAAATTTGCAAAACGGGGAACAGCATTTACTTGGTAATAGTCCGCAATACATTGAATAAAGTTTATCCCATAGAAAAGAAGTTGCCTTCAGGTAAGTATCGCACCGATATATAAAAAAGGAATATTACAAATTTTCCATAAAAATTGCAGACTTCATACACCAACAAACACAAATACTTTTTACGGCAAGCGAGCTTTTTTTATTGTATTAAGAAGGAGTCTAAGTGGATCTGTATTTATATTTAGAGGCTTAAGGAAGAAATTTCTGGCAAGTATATATTGAATTAGGTGCTGTAGTTTGACCACATAATTGCAACCTAATAACCATCTGTCATTTCCCTGCCAACATTTTTTGAATTTGGGGACTCTTTTGAGAATCCCCACTACGTCGAAAACAATCATATACGACATCAAAAACTCGTCGGAAAAGCGCCGTCACTATTGAGAAGTTGTACCACGCCAAGTTACCACAAAAATGTTTCGCATGAGTGCAATTATTAGGTGCCTTTATAGATCAATTTAGAACGACGCCAATAAGGGACCCTCCAAACAATCAGAAAAAGTGCATTTTAAGATAGTTGTAAAAGAATCATTGTGGTCGAGTAAAACACGTTCGTTTAGATATTTATTAATTTGATTAAACATTTACAAATTCTTAAAAATATAACATTTATACCACTATCACATTACATTTAACATAATTTTTGGCATTAATGATGATGTTGAGTTACAAGTAGCGAGTTACATGTTGCTGCGTCTATCAACCAGTGTTTTTATTCCATGGAGGCAGCGTGTCTGTAAAATATCTGAAAAACAATCACTTTATTCCATTTGGAAAATCACCAAATTGTTCACCAATATACCTTTCACAATTTTAAGCGTATAATCTATGTTTTCAGAACTTTATTTTCGTTTTTATTTAATTAAAATATAACAAGCTGGTTGCGCTTGGCGTTTCACAAAAAAATGGCTTTTTTTAACAGTAGGGATGGCAAATTACTTGCATGTACTTTTTGATGTACCTTTTCATGATGGTTGAAGTGACATTTACGAGTCTGTGGTAACGATGAGGTTGAAATGGAACTTTGAAATGCTGGCAGGGTTGTATACAAACATTACCTATAAAAAATTGTAAATTTTAATGTAAATTGATATCACATATATGTAGATCAAAAGCCTTTGTTGTTAGCACCTTTTCTATTTATTTTCGTAGTTTATTATGATTGTAAATCTTGTAATAAATTAATAAAATCTCAATATAATCTGCCCTTTCATTTGATATTGGAATTTGGTTAGGATAATAGTAAAGAAAATCGAGGGCGGTTGCACCAACAAACAAAACAATTAATATGAAATTGCGACAACCAATGCAAAGTTGATCCAACATACTACCATGTAGTTACAATTGCCAAATGTTAGTTGTGCTGACAGATATCATTGATAGTTGATGGAACCACCTGCTTTCGGTTGGCAAATAATTCGGTTGAGGCAACGAATTTGTTTTCTGGGTGTAGGAAAAATCCCTGCCAGCATTTCAAGGTTTGTTTTCATCGCTATCCTTTTCACGGATGCCCAACAGAAACGTTTGTCAAGATAATTCGCGATAATTCGAAAATTACAAAAACAAAATGTTTACAATCGTAATGGCGACTCATGTATGTATGTTTTCAGCACTGTCATTCCAGTAACTGTTATGTTCACTTGCGTGAAGATACCGACGTAGGTAACTTTTTAAATTACAACAAACACCGAAATGACAGGGTGACACAGAGTTGCAAAAACCATATAAAATGCAAATAGTACGGAATTTATCAACTGTGGTGGCAACAAAAATTATGGAAAAACAAAATATGACCACAAATTTTGTGAATATAATGAATAAAGATATGTTTAACAAAATTATTAATGTTTAGCTGTGAAGGTATTACTACCACAAATTTTTTAAACTGTGATTTAAAACAGTATGTGCACCCTTTCCGCGTAAAACAAGAGGACAACCTCAAGCACAAACTTCGCTCCTGGTTCCAAAATAATAGCTTCGTTCAAAATTCCGCTAATGTGACATCAAAGTGGAGGTCATTACCTACATTTTGATGTATGGCATGTGTTCCAACAGTGTTTTTGGACGAAGATATCCCTGATTCCAAGTTTTCCAATGGGGGGGGGGCAGAACATAGATTCTACCATGGAAGCCAGGAACGGACTTCGTTCAAAATTCCGCTAATGGGACATCAAAGTGGAGGTCATTACCTACATTTTGATGTATGGCATGTGTTCCAACAGTGTTTTTTACGAAGATATCCCTGATTCCAAGTTTTCCACTGGGTGGCAGAACATAGATTCTACCATGGAAGCCAGGAACGGACTTCGTTCAAAATTCCGCTAATGGGACATCAAAGTGGAGGTCATTACCTACATTTTGGTGTATGGCATGTGTTCCAACAGTGTTTTTTTACGAAGATATCCCTGATTCCAAGTTTTCCACTGGGTGGCAGAACATAGATTCTACCATGGAAGCCAGGAACGGACTTCGTTTAAAATTTCGCTAATGGGACATCAAAGTGGAGGTCATTACCTACATTTTGATGTATGGCATGTGTTCCAACAGTGTTTTTTTACGAAGATATCCCTGATTCCAAGTTTTCCACTGGGTGGCAGAACATAGATTCTACCATGGAAGCCAGGAACGGACTTCGTTTAAAATTTCGCTAATGGGACATCAAAGTGGAGGTCATTACCTACATTTTGATGTATGGCATGTGTTCCAACAGTGTTTTTCTACGAAGATATCCCTGATTCCAAGTTTTCAACTGGGGGGCAGAACATAGATTCTACCATGGAAGCCAGGAACGGACTTCGTTCAAAATTCCGCTAATGGGACATCAAAGTGGAGGTCATTACCTACATTTTGATGTACGGCATGTGTTCCAACAGTGTTTTTTACCGAAGATATCCCTGATTCCAAATTTTCCACTGGGAGGGCAGAACATAGATTCTACCATGGAAGCCAGGAACGGAATTCGTTCAAAATTCCGCTAATGGGACATCAAAGTGGAGGTCATTACCTACATTTTGATGTATGGCATGTGTTCCAACAGTGTTTTTTTACGAAGATATCCCTGATTCCATGTTTTCCACTGCGGGGCAGAACATAGATTCTACCATGGAAGCCAGGAACGGACTTCGTTCAAAATTCCGCTAATGGGACATCAAAGTGGAGGTCATTACCTACATTTTGATGTATGGCACGTGTTCCAACAGTGTTTTTTTACGAAGATATCCCTGATTCCAAGTTTTCCACTGGGGGGCAGAACATCGATTCTACCATGGAAGCCAGGAACGGACTTCGTTCAAAATTCCGCTAATGGGACATCAAAGTGGAGGTCATTACCTACATTTTGATTTATGGCATGTGTTCCAACAGTGTTTTTTACCGAAGATATCCCTGATTCCAAGTTTTCCACTGGGGGGCAGAACATAGATTCTACCATGGAAGCCAGGAACGGACTTCGTTCAAAATTCCGCTAATGGGACATCAAAGTGGAGGTCATTACCTACTAATTCATCTTCAACGCTAATTCAAATGACATTGTAAATTGCTTGCTTTTAACAAATTTTCCATAGAAGCTTTAAAATGATTTTTTTTTGAAAAGTTCTACTGTTGAGGGTAATGTCTGCTTTTTGTTGAGAACGCGATTTTCTCAACTATTTCTCAAATTGAATACAAGCATTTCCCCAATGCCTGTGTTTATTGGGTATAAACTTTATGAGAAACTGCTTGGTGATATTACCCCATCAAGTTATAATAAAATTTGAATCAAAGAGATATAATTTTATATATTTTTTTTTTTTAATGTTTATGCGTTTTTTTAAATGTTTTTCAAAAGATTTCGTCCACATTTTAGTACCTCTTGGTTGTGTGGAAATCTACTCATTCATCATCTTGTATTGTACTGAGATTTTAGGAGGACCTTTCCATCTTCTAATTGAAGTTTGCTAAAACAGCAGTTTTTTGGCCAATGTAAAAAATGGGTTTTGAAACAGCAATTTCTGCAGAAATTGGGTACCAAAAACTTCTGTAGAAAACATGTGGAAATTTTTATTTGATAAACCTTTTCAATAGCTTATTTTTATACTTTATCAAATCCACCTAGCACCCCCCGATCCAGAGAAAATTAACTGACTTAAGGCATGGACTATGTTCGTTAAAAACTTATAAACATATATTTTATTAAAGTAATAAAAAGCATAAACACATTATTTTAGGTGTATTTATTCATATAAAAATCAGTATTCTACGCACTACACTCAGTTATTACAGTAATTTGTTCACTGAAATATATTGAGTATTTACCACAAATGTGCACCTCGTGAACTTCGTATAGGGCTAAAGATACTTTTACTATTTTGAACTCCAATATATATCCTTTAAACTTCGAAATTTTCTTTAACAGGCGAAAAAAGATAATAACGTGCAAAAATTTTTCTTCAATTTGTCGAAAAATATTTATATATTTTATGAACTTCGTCCAAACACACTGTTGGAATACATGACATACATCAAAATGTAGGTAATGACCTCCACTTTGTTGTCACATTAGCGGAATTTTGAACGAAGCTATCATTTTGGAACCAGGAGCGAAGTTTGTGCTTGAGGTTGTCCTCTTGTTTTATGCGGAAAGGGTGCACATACTGTTTTAAATCACAGTTTAAACAATTTGTGGTAGTAATACCTTCACATCTAAACATTAATAATTTTGTTAAACATATCTTTATTCATTATATTCGCTAAATTTGTGGTCATATTTTGTTTTTCCATAATTTTTGTGGGCACCACAGTTGATAAATTCCGTACTATTTGCATTTTATATGGTTTTTGCAACTCTGTGTCACCCTGTTATTTCGGTGGTTGTTGTAATTAAAAAAGTTACCTACGTCGGTATCTTCACGCAAGTTCGAAAACAATCGTATACGAAATATATTGTGCACATTATCAGTTAAGTCCGAAGGCATAATCGATACTGCTGCATGGTTATGGGATCGATAACACATTTACCATCGCCGACAAGTCGTATCGATCCGACACACTAAAGGGCACCTTATACGGTCGGATAAACCCTGCGACACAACACGTTGCGGCGACAAATCCGATTGTATAAGGTCGTGTTCGGCTGTCGTGGGGACGTGTTGGCATAAAATCAAAACAACTTTCCCAATAAACACAGGATGAGCGTTTTTCAAATGCAACAACTTTTCAGTTTGAGGGTAAATATAATTTTCAACATAAATTCAACTTGACTTGAAATAGCTCATCTTCAATATATCTTCAAATTGTTTGCGAATTACTTCCAATTTGCCAAAATGTTTACGAAATCTTTGAAAAGGTGTTGAAGATAATATGAGAAAACTTTGACAAAACACTACCCTAAAATGCAACGAAAAAACCATGTGGTTTTCAATACTTATTTGTGCAACGAAGTTCGTGGTCAATTGCAAGAAATAAAAAAAAAAAAGGAAAATTTTAGACAAATAACCAAATAGTTTTTAATAATAGGTAAGTGAAAATAAAAAATGAAATAAAACTTTAAGGAAGTCACTAAATGTATATCTCTTTGTAGAAAACTAAAATTATGGATTTTACGTTCTTGAAAACATTAAAAAGCTGACAAATGAAAAAAAGGTGGACAATTAACTGGAACTGCTTCAAATAGTTTATAATAATTGGTACGTCAATATGAAAAATTAAATCAACACTTTAAAGAAGTCACTAAATTTAAATCTCTTTGCAGAAAACTAAAATCTTTGGATGTTACATTCTTGCAAACAATAAGAAGCCGACCAATGAAAAATGAGTGGCTTGTCGACAAGAAAAAGTTTCCAGAAACATTACAAGTGCAACCAATTAAAATTGTTAAAAACAACAAATTGTTGAAATCAACAACTTCTGGATGAAAATGTGCATCACATCGTCAGTTTAATTCATATGCTATTATCAGTTTAAAATGGATATTTTGTGAATTCCTTCTTCTGGAAATCAATTCTAACACGCGGTCCAGTACGTTCCTAATTTCAAATTGCCCGCATGTTAATACATTTTAATGCTGTTTTATGACACCAAAAGGAAGGAAATTATCAATGCAAAAGTGTTTACTAATAAGGTGGGTATTAAGTTCGAGTTTAGCCGCTAAAATCGTCATTTTTTCACGATTACTTTTCTTTTATAATCCACTTTAAGGAATACAAACTTTGTGAAAATTTGCGTTGGGCTTTTCCCCATCAAGTTATAATAAAATTTGCGACAAATATTTATAATTTTATGCCTTTTTCTTAAAAATTTAGTTTTCACTTTATCGATTTTAGCGGCTAAACTCGAACTTAATACCCACCTACAATGTTTAAGATATTTAAAGTTTTGTTGTTTGTTTTTGGTTCTTATTTGTTGATATGTTTAATAAGATTATTATTTATCAATTGGTATTGTAGTGTATTATGTAGTGTAGTGTATTATTATATATTTTGTTTTGATGAAAATGAATAAATTATACAAAATGCATAGAATTTTGGCTTTGACTTTCAATTTGAAGTGGGGATATCATTCATACAAATTTAGGTTGAAAAGTATATGCAACGATGTTAATTTTGAATTTGACTCGGATCGAAAATTGTTTGACAAATTATTGAGTATATAAACGCGATCGATCGTCTTCACCGAAAGAGAAACCTTCAAATTCTCTGAGCCGTTTACGATTACTACGGTCTCCTTCACTCTCAAATACTAGTTTATGAAGCATAGAAACAGTCGTCCGCTTCGCCGTCGATAGATTATTTCGAACCAATGCAAAATCTCCGAGCACGGGCATTTTTGACAGTTAACGATTTTCTTCTTTACACGTTCAACACCAATGCAGTTACTCGACAAAACTCTCTTCCAATTCCCTCACACACACTTATCCCTTTTTATTCGTGGTACAAATAGAAATTAATTTCACAACACCAGAGTTAATTTTGTCACTTAAGATCTCGGTTGAGCGCCCAATTTTTGTAGGATTTTTAATTATTATAAATCACTGGCTCAATAAAAACACGGTTTATAGGTCATACACTTTAGGCTCAAAATCTACTAAAAGTAGATTTGAAATCCCTTTTTTATAGGGCAATTGGCATTTGAAATCTGGGTAAAGTGGATTTTGGAAGTGTAATGTGAATGAGGTATTATGTCAATTTAGGAATAGTATTTAATGAATTATAGAAATTTAGGGTTATTTAAAATGAAATAATTTAAAATAGAAAAATTGTGTAATGTGAGAGAGAACGTCTGCTTAGCTTCGCGTCGTATTTTGCACTGACTCTTGTTGGTCTTTGTGATGTTAGGCAAACCCTTTTTTTTCTCGTCCTACATATGTATATATAATAATAAATAAAATTGTATTTAAAAACGAAGGTAAGCAGTCCTAATTATGAAGTAAAAGTTTTACCACAAATGTGTAAGATTTGTCGAAATGAATGAAAAAATTTCAATAAAATCATTCCATATATGAATTCAAAGTAGTTAAATTTTTTCATTCTGTAGTATAGTGGTATATAAATATAGGAAAATGTTAACTTATATATGGAATGCATTATTCCTAATTTCTACGAAAATCACATCGTTCAAACAAATAAAAATGTCTTTGGCGCTATACGAAGTTCAACTTTCTTCACAATGAGTTCATTTTAACTTAAAGAAGGGGTCACTTTTTTCTGGGTGTACAGAAGCGATTTTTTGTGAGCGTGCGGAGCCTCTTGGAAGACCAAAATTCATCTGATTCAGTTGATATTAGGTACGTGGTGTTAATATATGGCCCCAAACACCCATGCAAAAATTGGTCGAAATCGGTCCATAATTATATATAGCCCCCATATAAACCGATCCCCAGATTTGACCTCCGGTGCCTTTTGGAGAAGCAAAATTCATCCGATCTGGTTGAAATTTGGTACGTGGTGGTAGTATATGATATTTAACAACCATGACAAAAGTGGTCCATATCAGTCCATAGTCATATATAGCCCCCATATAAACCGATCCAGAGATTTGGTTTTGGAGCCTCTTGGAGGAGCAAATTTCATCCGAGTCAGTTGAAATTTGGTACATTGTGCTAGTATATGGCCGTTAACAACCATGCCTAACTAGGTCCATATCGGTCTATAGTTATATAAAGCCCTCAGATAAATCGATCCCCAATCACAAAAAATTGGTCCATACCAAGTTCATAATTGTATATAGCCCCCATATAAGCTACCCCCATGTTTCAATTCTGGCTCCCTACGTACCGTGCAAAAGTCCATATCGATTCGTAATTATTTGTAGATTTACCTACACATTCCTTTTTTGTCTAATATATACCACATATGGACTAACTCACAATTTAGAAACCTATTTAAGATACCACAACCCATGTAATTCCATTGTGGATGACAGTCTTTCGTCGAAGTTTCTACGCAATCCATGGTGGAGGGGCCGAACTTACGGCCTTATATACTTGGTTTGAACATAGCAATTAATTCTGATTCCATTTGATCCTATCAAAGATAATAAATATAATTTAGAAGATGGGAAATTGGCTTGCGTCATATCAAATGTTGCATTGACGGCGCTAGGTCCATACATGTTTGTATTTTTTTGCGTTTTTTAAGTGAAAAGCGTAATTTTTCCATTTCCATTATTTCGCACATAGAAAGCGGCGTTTTTTAGGTATATATATATATATATATATATATATATATATATATATATATATATATATA
This sequence comes from Haematobia irritans, assembly GCF_050003625.1. Classification (NCBI taxonomy): domain Eukaryota; kingdom Metazoa; phylum Arthropoda; class Insecta; order Diptera; family Muscidae; genus Haematobia; species Haematobia irritans. Next base: position 75,502,848 of record NC_134401.1, on the reverse strand, counting down.
TATATATATATATATATATATATATATATATATATATATATATATATATATATATATATATATATATATATATATATATATATATATATATATATATATATATATATATATATATATATATATATATATATATATATATATATATATATACTGAAAGAATTTCTTTTCTTTTGAAGTAAATAAAAATCAGTAGATAACATCATTATACCACTTTTCACAAATTTGGGTTTATTTGTCTAAAATTTCGTTCCTGAGGAACGTAATTTTTCTATGGGTATAATAATACAAAATGTATATCAATATAAAAAGCTGACAAAACAATATAATTCAATGTATAAATCGTTCAAATCATATTAATTAAAACAACGGCTTATAAAGTATAAATAATAGAAATCAAATATAAACAAAAATTAAAGTTCAGTAAATATATACATTATTCGGCAAAATTGTTGTGAAATTATGAGACCAATAATTTAATTTTACAATACCATTTCTTAATTTGTTTTTAATTGTATCAAATATTAAAAATGCCCCTTCAACAGATGCGTTTAAAACAGAATGTCATTGTATACTTGCTTGTATTTAAGAACATGGGTTGACTTCCCTCATTTTTTTTCTCAAAATTCATGCCAGAATTGTTCCAAATTTTGTTTAGAAGGTCTAAAATAATTTTTTACCCCCAAAAATCTCCCGAAAAAATGTTACCCCTAAAAATCCCCCTAAACGTGTAAAAAACCCTAAATTTGGGGGAAAAAACCCCAACCTGGCAACACTGATAGGAAGGTATTCGTTTTTCGCAGAAACGAAATTAGTACTAAGCATTACGCGAAAAACAAAAACCAAACCGTTCGCTACGAGTTACTTCCACAGACTGATCTCTCCATCATACGTTGTTGAATAAATACCCATTCTCTTGTTCTCTTTTCGCTCTTTCCATAACTCAAAATTATTTAATTTCAATCACGAAGGTGATTGGATCAATCACATGTGTAATTGGAAACGGAAAAATTTTCAATCACGTTTGTAATTGAAAATTATTTCCGAATTGATTGAATCAAATAATACTTTAATTGGAAACGTAACAAATATCAATCATTTTTTTAACTGGATTTTATTCGGATTTGATTAAATAATTAATTGAATCAATTAATATGTTAATTGAATCCGTTTCCAAATTCAATTAGGTGTTTAATTGAAAAAATTTTGGTGATAATTTTTTGTGTGTAGAGACCATATACTAACACCACGTACCAAATTTCAACAGGATCGGATGAAATTTGCTCTAAGAGGTTCCGCAAGCCAAATCTGGAGGTCGGTTTATATGGGGGCTATACGTAAAAGTGGCCTATTTGCAATACCATCCGACCTACATCAATAACAACCACATGTGCCAAGTTTTAAGTCGATACCTTGTTTCGTTCGGAAGTTAGCGTGATTTAAATAGACGGACGGTCGGACGGATATGCTTAGATATATTCAGAATTTCACCACGACCCAGAATATATATATACTTTATGGGGTCTTAGAGCAATATTTGGATGTGTTGCAAACGGAATGACAAAGTTAATACACCCTCCATCCTATGGTGGAGGATATAAAAAGAGGATCCAAGATTCGCTGTCTTATGGGGGCCTCTATAACATACATTCATGCCAATATTTGTGTGCTCTAACTTCTTAGACGAATTGTCTAATTGGATTCCAGTTCCCGGTTTCAAGATGGGCCAGGCATAGGTAGCGTTCATAGTAACATCTTCTTAAGACGTCCTACGTACATCATTACCCTGCTGCTCCTGTCGGCATAGATATACTCTCAACGCTAGATTACCGACCGAGCACCAAAAAAGTTTTTCAGCGGTAGTTTATCCCTCTCACTAAAGATGTTGACATTCCTGTGTATTTCATAGTTTCTCTTCAGCTATAAGAAGGAGGATTGAGCTAAATATAGAATCGGGTAGGTCTCATTAATAAGATAAAAAATCATATTGCCACTAACGAACCTATCACAGGACTAGTACCAGTGCTCCAGTTTCTCGCAGTTTTTAAGATTTCATATAATTTATTGATATGAATTTGAAATTTTATTGGATCTAGATATTTACCTGTGGGTCAACATATTCCAAAAGTTTTTCTTTCTGGTGCAAATGGGATCATCAAAATAATACCGGTTTGCCCAGATTGGTTCATGAGGACCTGTCTAGTGCTACACACAAAAATTTTTTTTTTGATTTAAATCACGAAAATCGCGGATTCAATCATTTTTTTAATTGAAATGTCTTTGTTGGATATGGTAACTCCACAAACCAATTGCATTCCTTTTGGATTTGCATTTTTGACATTTCGTTTACATATGATATTGCTGATCCTATGTTTCATATTTAGTTAGTTCAATAAATGAATTCAAACTGCGCGAACGTGTTTTATTCTATTCGTGGAAAATAGGACTTACAAAGGTGTTAAAAGTGTATTGGAATAAAAATTTAAATTGAATAAATTAAACACGAAAAAAAAAATAAAATGAATTCGGTGGCGAGTATTGATAAATTAAATTGTGATAATTACTCGACCTGGTCGAGTAAACCTCCAAAGGAAGAGGACAAATTCAATGTGTGGACAGTTAAAGATCAAAAAGCTCTGGCTACCATAAGCTTGGCTGTGAAGCCTAGTGAGCTTATACATATAAAAGATTGTGAGACAGCAAAACGTGCCTGGGACACACTAAGCGGACTTTATAAAGCAAATACCGCGTGCCGTAAAGTTAATTTATTTAAAAATCTTGTCCGATTCAAGATTAAATCGGGAGAAAAGATTACAAGTCAGATTGGCGATTTTCGTTCTCTCATCGACGATTTAAAAAACCATTGGAATTGAACTAAATGAAGATTTTATAACTGTACTTTTATTATGTTCCTTGCCAGAAGAAATGGAAAGTTTTGTGGTTGCGGTTGAGAGTCGCGATAGTCTTCCAAAAATCGAACAGTTAATATCCAAGATCTTGGAAGAAGAAAGAAGACAAGAAAATAAAGTGAATATTTCTGAAGAGAAGGTCTTCTCAAGTAATACAAAATACAACAACTACGACTCAAAAGCAAATAAAAAGAATAACCGTTATATTGGAACGAGTCGACGAAACAAGAACATCAAATGTTTAATTGTGGCCAAAGAGGGCATATTTGTTCACAATGTCAAATAAAGGAGAAAGAGTCAGTAGCTGCAGTGTTCAGCGCAATGAGTAGTACCAGCAACAAAAACAACAACTGGATTCTTGACAGTGGAGCCACCTCTCATATGTCTCCCAATGAAGATTTGTTCATCACATTAGAGAAACAGAGACAGCAAATTATGTTGGCTTCTGGTGATATTGTCTTTGCTGAAGGAAAAGGAACTGTCAAAATAAAGTCAAACATGACAGTTATCACTCTCTTAAATGTTTTGTTCGTTCCATGTTTACATTCGAATTTTTTATCAGTCGCTAAATTTATTGAAGCCGAGCATACTGTGATTTTTAACAAAGAGAAATCAAAGATAATGAATAAACACGGCGAACTAGTTTTAACAGCAAATAAAGAAAACGGTGTTTTTACAGCAAAAATAAATAGAATTAATTCGACTGAGTTGTTAAACGGATTGAAAAAAATAGATGAACATAAAGTGTGGCACTCTCGCTATGGACATATAAATACAAAAGATTTTAATAAACTTTCCAAAATGAATATGGTGCGTGGTTTAAACGTGACAATCCCGGAAAATTTTAAATGTGTTACATGTGCTCTTAGCAAAATTACCACAAAACCATTTGCAAGTTATAGCGATGTTGCCCCGAAAGATATTTTGCAAATCGTGCATACCGATCTGTTCGGTCCCATTAATATAAAATCCCAAGGTGGATGTTTATATTTCATCACCTTCGTGGATGATTATTCGCGTTATATCACAACATATTTCTTGAAGAAGAAACCATCTGTAGCACATTTCCATATTTTTGGATGCGATGCGGTTGTTCTCCAGAAAAATAAACAAATTGGTAAATTTGCACCAAAAGGGATTAAGTTGAAGCTGGTTGGATACGAAAATTTAACTAAAGGTTACCGTTTGTACGACACCAAGGAAAGAGAAATAATAAAAGCAAGAGACGTGATTTTCTTTGAAGATTCATTCATACATTCAGCTGATGATAGTGATGTATCAAACGAAGAACATTGTTTTGATTTCGGAACATTACAAGAAAATAATAAATATCAAGATGAAACGAAATCAGAAGCACAAGATGAAATATACCAAACAGCAAGCAGTGAAGAGGAAGAGAGTAACGAAAGTGTGGAAAACAGCGAGGCAAGTGATAGTGAAAACATAAACAGTGCAAGCAAACAAGAGTCCAATCCAACTAAAGGTAGGCCTAGACTTCTACGGACAGGCAAGAGGGGAAGAACAAAAAAGGTATATGCTACGGTTCCAGAGATGTTAAATTCAGTGGTGGAAAATCCTCAAACGATTACAGAGGCAATGAATTCAGAAAATGCAGATCAATGGAAGAAAGCTATGGACATTGAATATAAATCCCTGATAAAGAACAGGACGTGGAAATTAGTGGACAGACCGAAAAATGCTAACGTAATTGGATGTCGTTGGGTTTTTGCCGTTAAACAAAACCCAGATGGTTCGTTGGACAAGTTTAAAGCAAGGTTGGTTGCCCAGGGCTGTTCGCAAAAATATCATGTCGACTATGAAGAAACATATGCGCCTGTTGTGCGACATTCAACAATTCGCATGTTGCTAGCTTTGGCGGTAAAATACGAATTGCTTGTTAACCACGTAGATATCGTTGCAGCTTATTTGAACGGCGACCTCACGGAAGACATATATATGGAGCAACCCCCCTATTTCGAAGACGTAAAAAATTCCGAAAAAGTGTGTAAGTTGTCCAAAGCGTTGTATGGTCTAAAACAAGCTGGCCGTAAGTGGAATCGGAAGATTACCGAAATCTTGATGGACATGAATTTCCAAAGAAGTCAAACGGATAGCTGTGTATATTACAAATATTCTAACAACAAATTGAGTTTCATAGCATTATACGTGGATGACATGATGTTGGCAACTTCAACCAAGGAAGAAATGGACGAAATAATTATGAATTTAAATAAATGCATTGAAGCAGTAGATAAAGGCCCTATATCGTTCTATTTGGGATTAGAAATAGAAAGGGAAGGTGCCAGAGGTGCAATTCACATTCATCAAGAAAATTATGTCAACAATTTGTTACATCGATGGAATATGACTGATGCGAAAGAAACATGTACACCCTGGGCCAATGGAACAATACTAGAAAAGTGTGAGAAGAACTGTGCTGGGTTAGAAACAAAACAGTACCAACGTTTAATTGGATGTTTAACTTATCTTGCTGTTATATCCAGACCTGACATATCACACATCGTTTCTAGATTATCTCAATTCAACTCACATCCACATCGAGAACATTTTCAATGCGCCAAATATCTGCTGAGATATTTGAAGAAGCACCCCAAGGGTATGATATCTTTTTATAAAGAAAAAGAAAATCTTTTGTCTTTTACAGATGCTGACTGGGGCTGTAATTCGTACGATCGCCGATCGTATACCGGCTATGTAATTTTTATGTCGGGTGGCCCTGTTGCATGGGAATCTAAAAAACAATCCCATGTTTCACTAAGCACAATGGAAGCCGAATATGTAGCCATCAGTCAAGGTGCCCGAGAAGTCGTTTTCGTGCGAAGCTTACTGCATGAGATGGGTTTATTGGAATACACCAAAGCACCTACTACTATCTTTTGTGACAACCAAGGCGCTCAGTTTTTAGTAAAAAATCCAATGGTACACAAGAGAAGCAAGCACATAGACATCAAGTTTCATTACATACGTGAGCAGCACTCTAACGGATCGATTGATGTTAAATACGTTTCATCAGAAGACAACGCAGCAGACGTTTTAACGAAGGCTCCACAAAAACAAAAACATGCATGGGCATGTTCTTTACTACAAATGAAATTTTAAACCAATATTGTTATATGAAAAAGAGAAAAAAATTAACGTAACATTAAAAAGTAATATATTCTTTATAAACAGCATTTGGTTTGAGGGGAAGAATGTTGGATATGGTAACTCCACAAACCAATTGCATTCCTTTTGGATTTGCATTTTTGACATTTCGTTTACATATGATATTGCTGATCCTATGTTTCATATTTAGTTAGTTCAATAAATGAATTCAAACTGCGCGAACGTGTTTTATTCTATTCGTGGAAAATAGGACTTACAGTCTTCAATCACGAAAATGATAGTATCAATCACCCATTGTGATTGAAAACCAACACGATTTTCAATTAAAAATTTAATTGACTTTTGTAACGGAATCAATTAATTGTGTGATTGAATCAATTAAAAACGTGATTGATTTTTAACATAAAATTCAATCACAGTTTTAATTGAATCAATTAAAATTTTAATTAATTTCGCGACAAAAATCAATCAACTATTTGATTCATTCAATTAAATAATTAATTGAAATTGGCTATAAATTTCAATCAAAAAATTTATATATTGCGCCCCCAAAATCGTATTTAGTTTTATTTGAAATAAAAGAAAATATGTGTTCCTTATAAAACATATTTAATATTTTATTATTTTTTGAATTATGCAATAGACAAATAAATTTGGTTCTTGTCATTTGTGTTTTGTTCTAACATAACTTACACATACAATTACTATCAATAACAACTATAGGGTGAAAAAAATAGACTATATAAATCATTATCTTCCTTATCATAATAACCATGTCAGCATGTTCCTTCTAATGTGTAAATGCGCCTAGATTTCCAATAAATCAGCAGCCTGTAAGCTAAATTAGTTTATCTGAAAGTAAACAGTATAATTCGTATTTAATTTTGTTCAATTAAAAGTTAATTTTGCTAAAACTTACCTGCATAGAATATCAAGTTAAATTCTTAGTTCCAGGTTGCAGATTTATAATCTTCTTTTGCAGTTGTAGTCTTCCAGCATAAAAAGGTGTATTAAGGAGCTCGGTAATAATTAAATAATTTTAGTACAATTCCTTTCCAAAATTTCCACACATTGAAATCGTCTATTAAAACTTGAACCAATCAAAGACAAAAATAATGGCAAAACAATGAAATATTTGGTATTATGTTTATGATACTTTGCAAATTCTGGAAATAGAAAAAAATATAAATGGAAAATACATATTTTTTGTAATTGAAAATTATTTCCGAATTGATTAACAAATTGATTGAATCAATTAATCTTTTAATTGGAAACGTAACAAATATCAATCATTTTTTTAATTGGTTTTTATTCGGATTTGATTAAATAATTAATTGAATCAATTAACATATTAAGGCCGGTACTCAGTTCGGTTTTCGCGTTGAAACTCCATACAAAATTAAAAAATGCGAAAAACTAGCGAAATTTTTCCATTTGTGGTACTTTGTTTTTTCGAGTTGAAAAACTGACGTTTATAGCATGGCGCCATTTGCAATGTGAATTAAGAAATAATTTATTTATTAAAACGGATTATATTTTTGTTCCGAAACTATACAAAGGATCAAAGGAGCAGCAGATCAATTGCCCAAGGAAAATAAAATGTTAATTTTGTAATAACAAACAGCAACCACCAATTTAATTCAATATCGCTCCCTGTAAAATAGCGCTCCAAGTTACCTAAATAAACACCGCTTTCTATGTGCGAAATAATGGTTTCTATAAAAATTGTTCGCAAGAATGAACATAGTACCGGCCTTTAATTGAATCCGTTTCCAAATTCAGTTAAATGTTTAATTGAAAAAAAATTGGTGATAATTTTTTGTGTGTACTATATACTCCCAGGTTTGTTCAACCGTTATTTAGAATACTCAATGTTAAGAATTTGGAGTTCGTTAAATTAGATTTTCGCTAAATGGGATATTCGTTAAACAGAGCTTCGACTGTACTTGCTTTTATGAAAATATAAAATTAATTTCTTTTATTGAGCATTTTTATTTTGTCCAATTGGTCAATGAATTACCTTTATCATTATAATCAAAAATCATCTAGTATACAGAATATTCGTGCAATCAAAAGGTGGGTACCGTATTGATGTTTTAACATTTTTTCACGCCTAGTTTTCTAAAAACCAAGAGCGGTATGGAAGCGTTGGAATACTAAGTAGCATTTGCAAACGAAGTTCTATTTTTGCTTTACCTGTTTTTTTTCAGTTTGAACCCAAAATATGAAAAATATCCGAAAATCGCTATAAATGTGTATAATAAAAATATGCATTTTCCATTTAAATTTTTTATTTCCAGAATGTGCAATGTCTCAATATAATTCCAAATACTATATTGCTTTGCCATTATTTTTATCTCTGATTGGTTCAAATTTTAATCATTGTGTGGAAATTTAGAAAAGAAAGTGCTACTAAAATCAAACTTGCCGAACCCCTCAATACGCCTTTTTATGCTAAAAGACTACAACGGCAAAAGAAGCTTATAACTCTGGAACTAAAAATTCAACTTGATATTCTATGCAGGTAATGTTTAACAAAATTGACTTTTAATTGAAAAAATAAGTTCTAACTATTCTGTTTGCTTTCTGAGAAACTAATTTAGCTTACAGACTGCTGATTTATTGGAAATCGAGGCGCATCTATACATTTGAGAAGGAACATGCTGACATGGTTATTATGATAAGGAGGATAATGATCTATATAGTTTATTTTTTCACCCTTTAGTTGTCATTGATCGTAATTGCATATATTATGTTAGAACAAAACATACAAATAACAAGAACTAAATTCTTTCGTTTACATTTTCAAATTTTTTTATAAGAAACTCATATTTTCTTTTATTTCAAACAAAATTAAATAAAATGTTTGGTGCGCAATTTATTAAAGTTTGATCAAATTTATTGGCAATATCAATTAATTGTTTAACTGAATCAATCAAATAGTTGATTGATATTTGTCGCGAAGTTAATTACAATTTTAATTGATTCAATTAAAATATTGATTGAATTTTATGTCAAAAACCAATCATTTTTCTAATTGATTCAATCACACAATTGATTGATTCCGTGGCAAAAGTCAATTAATTTTTTAATTGAAAATCGTGTTGGTTTTCAATCAAAATGTGTGATTGATACTATCATTTTCGTGATTGAAGACATTTCAATTAAAAAAAGATTGAATCCGCGATTTTCGTGATTGAAATAAAAAAAAAATTTGTGTGTATGCTATGAGATCTTCATTTCCTCTTTTGGAAAACTTTAAAAGGCACCTTTCGTGCCTTCTACATATCTGAATAATCTTTTTATCGCAGACCAATGCTCTTTTCCTGCACACAAAAAATTATCACCAACATTTTTTCAATTAATCACTTAATTGAATTTGGAAACGGATTCAATTAATATGTTAATTGATTCAATTCCGAATAAAAACCAATTAAAAATATGATTTATATTTGTTACGTTTCCAATTAAAATATTAATTGATTCAGTCAATTTGTTAATCAATTCGGAAATAATTTTCAATTACAAACGTGATTGAAAATTTCTCCGTTTCCAATTACACGTGTGATGCATCCAATCACTTTTGTGGTTGAAATTGAATAATTTTGAGCAATGGAAAGAGCGAAAAGAGAACAAGAGAATGTGTATTTATTCAACAATGTATGATGGAGAGATCAGTCTGTGGAAGTAACTCGTAACGAACGGTTGGGGTTAGTCTTGGGCAATGTCGTTCACTTGAGTGATCGATCTTTTTCGTTCCGGACCGGCTGAGGAACTAGTTCCTTAATATCGTTCCATAGTACCATTTAGTTCCTCGGCCAAAAAATGTCAATTTTTGTTTACAATGTGTTGAGAAGACAAATCAGCTGTTAATTAATCGTCATATAGTGGCATTGAATATGAAAAACGGAGTAAATAATGGCGAATAAGGCTGCAAAAAACCATTTAAAGGTACGTAGATGTGGAAAATCTAATTATAAAAAATTTATTCACATTTCTTTTTCACAGAAATCGAAATACAAGGCAACAGCTAGCAAAAAGGATAATGGCAATTGTTTCAGCGTGACATGAGGAACGATTTTAACAAATTGTGAGAACTTAAATTGTAATTGAAATATATATGCCCATGTTCATTCGGTCTGTTTCTCACCCAACTATTTATATATTTCCAGTAAATGCTGGCTTCGAAGTCATTCATTAAAATGGAAATCTAGAGAGCATATTGATGACATTTAATTTTCCAATCGCATTTTAACATAATTTTACCAAATCTGGTAGTCAAAGATTCACATAGAACAGGACGAAGTTCTTTTATGAACATCAAATTCTCCATACATTTGTTTGTTGCTCCGGAATTATTTTATTGGATTTGGATAAGATATATAGACTCAAATATAAAAAAAATCTTCAAAAGTGCATTAAAAAGCCAATTTATTCCATTTTAAATTGTTTTTTTTTTTAAATGTAATCATATAAAAAGATTTTATGAATTCATTTTTTACTTTAGATATACTTTTATATTACAGTATAATAGTACTTGTAAATTATAATTTTATTAAAATTAAATAAAAAATTCATTTTTGTCCTTAAAATTTAATTAATAGTAAAGATAATCTCAGATTATATTGCTACCTTTTAAAAAGGTATTTAAGTCTTTAAATCTATGGACTAGATAATTTAAATACATTTAATCACATATTGTTATGGAGAAATACAACTTTTTCAACTTTGGATGGTTTTAGAAGCGTTCTTCTATCGCTTATTATCCTACCAGTTGCTGAAAAGATTCTTTCGCATGGCACAGACGTCGCCGTAATACATAGTCTTTTTAGGGCGTGTATATATAATCTTGGGAAGACATTTCTCATTTGACCCCACCACTTTAATGGGTCCATCTTCCGTCCGACGCAGTCTTCTTTTAAGTATTTATCCAATTCTTTTATGGCCGCTACTGTATTGTTTTCAGTTTTTGCACAATTTTTGTATTTTTCGTCAAAGAGCTTCCAGTACTCCGGCTCATTTGAATCGCTCTGCTGGGGCGACTCATCTGAATTGACGCTGTTGTTATTTATATCACATTCTGGTAATTTTATCCGGCATATTTTTTCTCTTAATTGTTTTACAGCCCAGTCGTAGTTGACGTCACTTTTAAATGCTCTCCGTTTAAAACGGGGATCAAGTAAGGCGCTTTCTGCATAGAGGTAGTTCCTCTCATAATCACCAAATCTTGTGTCTAAATCTTTTTGAATACTTGTTATCATTGTAGATATTTCGGGCGTTTTAGAAGAACTTTTGGCAATCGTCTGATTCAAAATATTACATAATACTAAAACCTTCGACAGGGTGACGCTCTTCTCTGCCGAAATGTCCATTGTCATTTGGTAGAAAGGTTTTAATATTGGTAAAATTTCTTCTATAACATCCCATTCCTCCAGTGGAAACAAAAGATCTGGTCTTATCAATGATAACGTAGTTATTACTGCATCTTTCAAGTTAAATATTCTTTGGAGCATTTCATATGTCGAATTCCATCTGGTTTTTACGTCTTGTTTCAATTTAAGAGGTACTTGAATAAATTGTCTTTGATTTTCGCACAATTTATTTAGTGCACTGGAATTTTTATGAAAGAATGTGACAATTTTTCTTACTTTTTTTAAGGTGTTTTCTATTGGAGCCAACGAATTCTGAACCACTAAATTAAGAGTGTGGGCGAAGCATCCGATCCATCGCCAATTTCCAACTCGAATTGCGGCTACCACGTTTGATGCATTGTCAGTTACGACTGCAGATACCTTATTGGCAATACCAAACTCAATGCAAACATTCTTCATAAATGCAGCGAGATTCTCAGCAGTGTGTTATTCGTTGTATTTTACGCAAGCTAACAAATGTGATTGCATCTCCGTATTTCCATCGATATAATGGGCAGTGACAGCTATGTAGCTACAATGACACCTGGATGTCCATCCATCGGTAGTGAGGCTTACGGCAGAAGCTGTTTGAATTTTGGTTTTTACTTCCTCCAAAACATCATTAGGGCTGTTTTCTTTTTGCACTGATAACCAGTGCTAAAATAAAACGCAAAAAAAATTTCAGTTCAAATTTCGATTTTGATTGGCAACACTTGGTCGTCAAATGTCAAAATCAAAGTTATTGTTTACAAATAAAAATAGGGGGTATACATTTAATAATCAATTTATAGAAATAAGTGTACCAAAAACGAAAGATTGATTATTAATTCTAAAGGATTTGCTGCTTGCCTTTCAAAAACAAATGGCTGCTGGCAACAGCTACGTGCGTGGAAACAGATTCAGTGCGTCATGTTTATCAACCAAACGCGTGGAAATATGGGAATTTGCTCAAGTGATGGATTTACAAGTGGCTAATACCACAAGCATGTGTGGTATAGAAATGGATATGCCAATTGCATCAAAATCACAAAAGCCTAGTTAACGTAGAATTACAGACATCGGCCAGCCATCACAAGAGGGAGAGAATATACAGGAAATATAATTCAACTTAATACCACAAATTATTTAATTAAACACCATGTCATCGCAAAATGTAAAATAATTTACCCACGCCGAAGTTGCCAAAAATATTACAAAAGAAAAGAATTGGTTCATAATCCACAACAACGTGTATGACGTGACCCCTTTTCTCAATGAGCATCCTGGTGGTGAAGAAGTCTTGATCGAACAAGCTGGTAAAGATGCTACAGAAAATTTCGAAGAAGTTGGTCACAGTTCATATGCCCGTGAAATGATGCAACAATACAAAATCGGTTAACTAGTTGCTGAAGAGCGTACAAATGTTCCAGAAAAATCCGAACCCACATGGAATACTGAGCAAAAGAACGAGGAATCGTAATGAAGTCATGGCTGATGCCTTTTGTCTTGGGTTTAATAGCCACCTTGGTTTATGAGTTTTTCTTTGGAACGAAATACCAATAATTGTAGGCAGAGAAAAACATCACCACCACCAGCCACAAACAAATATCGCAAGTTTATTTGTATATTTAGTTGAGAAAGGGATTTCTTGCTGTTTTAGACCATAAAGCAAGTCATACAAAAAACAAAAACAAAACATATACAGTGACTCACAAAAATATTCATTTTAATATCTTGAAATCGCAAACCGCTTAACATTTATATGAAAAAGTTTTATTAAAATGTTTCCATGGATATACATAACAGCAAAACGTAAACAAAAATCGTGAAATTAATTTTATTGTATTATTTTTAATCATTAAATCAAAAAACTACAAAAAAAAAGCTCACAAAAGTATTCGTCGTATCAGTAATCACATTGTATGAGACATTATTTTGGTCCACTTAGTATTTGGAATAGTACCCTTTGTTAGCGCAAATGGCTTCCAGTCGTCTTGGCATCGACACGTTTCTTGAGAGATTTTGCCCCATTCTTCTTGTAACACTTCTTTTAAGGGCTGTCCAAGATGAAATTTGGTTTTGTCCGATCCACGGTTCCAAATGAGATCCTAGTTTTCAATGGGGTTGCTACCTGGGCTTTGTGGTTGCGTTTTGAGATATTTAGTGTTGTGAAGGAGCCATATTTTCACATCCCAGGCCGTGTGTTTGAGGTGTTTGCTTGTTGGAACAAGGAGTCTTTATCACGAAATCCCATTTTAGAGGCGCTGGAGTGAAGATTTTCTTTCAAAATTTTTAAATATGTTAAAAAACATTTAGGCGTTCATGGTTCCATCAATAAAAACTAAGTTTCATTACACTTGTTTTTACATTTTTTATTTTCAAGGTTTCCCTAAGCTTTCGCCGTGAAAATAAAAAATGTCGAAAAGTGTAAGACAAAAGTTTTTATTATTTTAAAATTTATTAAGAAAATGTAACCATTAAAAAAATTAGGTTTATTTTAGTTATCGGAATTATTATTTCTTAAGCAAATTAACTTAACTTTATTCATTTTTGGATTATGTTTGTATAATTAACCCTCTAATGCCCCAATTTTTTGGCCATCTGAATAAATATTTAATGTTAACGACACAAAAGCAAGAAAACTAAACAAGAAAATTTTATAGGTAAAATTCAGTATAGGCTGCAAAGCCTCTTGAACAGTTCCAACTGTTTTCTTTTTATTTTACCCATTTTTATTGTGTTAAGGTGTGTTTTACTAAAAGCTTCCTTATTTATTGAAGCCCGCCTAAAGGCGGGATTGGGCATTAGAGGGTTAACTAAAGAATAGAAAAATTATACACAAATGAAGCGTAAATATCTAAAAAATTCATGAAAATTTTAAATTTTACCGCAAAATCCAAACCAAAATCATACTGTCTTGGTGAATATTTTCTAAATAATGATGAAGAAGGCAATTTTATTATTATATACTATTCCAAATGCTATTTTTATACCCTCCACCATAAGATGGTGGTTTTTTAAGTTTGTCATTCCGTTTGTAACAGATCGAAAAATTGCTCTAAGACCCCATAAAGAATAGGGTGGTTAAATTTTCAAGGGCCGATGTTGATTTTGAATAAAACACAAACTATTTAGGACATTATTGTAATTTTATTTTATTATGATATATTCGTATTACTCAATTATGTATGGAACAAACTATAGGCCAAATAGACGCCGCGACCTCGGTGGCACACCTCCATCCGATGGTCCAAATTTTCGATGACGCTGGGGCATAATTGAGGTTCTATGCCGTTAATGTGCCGAATTATCTCGTCCTTTAGCTATTGAATTGTTGCTGGCTTATCGACGTACACCTTTTCTTTCAAATAACCACAAAGAAAAAAGTCCAACGGTGTCAAATCACATGATCTTGGCGGTCAATTAACATTGCCATTACGTGAGATAACACGGACATTAAATTTGTTGCGCAAAAGAGCCATTGTTTCGTTAGCTGTGGGGCAAATTCGGGCCATACAAAGTTCGTTATCATCTTACGATAGCGAACACCATTCACAGTAACTGCCTGACCGGCCTCATTTTGGAAAAAATCCGACCCGATGATGGTCGGTCCGTCTGTTGAAATCACGCCAACTTCCGTTCGAAACAAGCTATCGACTTGAAACTTGGCACAAGAAGTTGTTATTGATATAGGTCGTATCTTATTGGAAAAGGGCCATATCGCATTACTTTACGTATAGCCCCCATATAAACCGATCCCCAGATTTGACCTTCGGAGACTCTTGGAGGGGCAAAATTCATCCGATCCGGTTGAAATTTGGTACGTGGTGTTAGTATGTGGTTTCTAACAACCATACAAAAATTGGTCCATATCGGTATTGGGCGGGGCCGACTATATCATACCCTAAACCACCCCATGCGAATTAGTAAACATAAGCAAGGGTATCATTGGTATAGGTTTGGGAGATGAACCGAATTTCCTTATTTATGAAAATTATGCAGTATACACTCAAAAAAAGGCATGTCCTGTTACAAAGATTTTGTCTTTACTTTAAAAATTTACTTTTTCCCTTTCCTTTTTTTCCTTTTTTTTTTTTAAATCCGAGCCAAAGAAGCGGAGAATACTAGTAAGGATATTTTTAAGACACATTTTTTTTTAAATTTCGGTTTTGTGTACTTCTTTCTAGGAAGCGAATTTTAAGTTTTCATTTTTTCAGCTTTTGTTCTCTATATGCTATTAAAATCCTTTAAAACGAGTTAACAACTTTATTTTCCAAATTCAGACTCGACTTCCAGTATACTCATAGAAAAGGTCTGCTAAAAACAGCAGTAGATGTCTGCTGTTATATTTTTGTACTTCACGGCCTAATGAACAATAATTTATAAAATTTTTATACCCTGCGCCACACTGTTGAACAGGGTATTATAAGTTAGTGCATATGTTTGTAACACCCAGAAGGAGACGAGATAGACACATGGTGTCTTTGGCAAAAATGCTTAGGGTGGGCTCCTGAGTCGATATAGCCATGTCCGTCTGTCCGTGAACACATTTTTGTAATCAAAGTCTAGGTCGCAATTTAAGCCCAATCGACTTCAAATTTGGCACAAGTATGTGTTTTGGGTCAGAATAGAACCCTATTGATTTTGGAAGAAATCGGTTCAGATTTAGATATAGCTCCCATATATATCTTTCGTCCACTTATACGGCCCTAGAAGCCAGATTTTAACCCAAATTTGGTAGAAATTTTGCACTAGGAGTACAATTGGTAGTATAGTCAAATGTGCCAAATTTTATTGAAATCGGTTCAGATTTAGATATAGCTTCCATATATATCTTTCGTCCGATATGCACTTATATGGATTCAGCCTGAGTTTTACCCTGATTTGGTTGAAATTTTGCTCAAACATAACGCTTGGCCATATAGTCACGAGTGCAAAATTTGATTGAAATCGGTTCAAATTTAGATATAGCACCGATATATATTTTTCGTCCGATTTAGACTCATATGACAACAGAGGCCAAAGTTTACTACCGATTTTCGTGAAGTTTTGCACAGAGAGTAGAATTAACATTCTAGCAATGCTTGGTAAATTTGATTGAAATCGATTCAGATTTAGGTGTCGTTATGTGTGTTGAATTTGGTTAAAATCTTTAATATTTTAGATATTTAAGTGTGTTAAGTTTGATCTGATTTGGTTCAGATTTAGATAAAACCCCCATATATTCGTGTTTCCAGTTATTACAAATATGACCAAAATTCCCACACTTTAGACAAAACTCTGTGATGATTTCCTCATATCTTAGTCATATCCTGTAGTGCCAGAATTTCCACAGAACAGTTGATTTTTAAATAAGGCTCCAAGTCGCTCGACTTGACCAAATAATATGTTACAACCCACACTTGACCACATATCTTGGCGAGATCTACCAATATCCTTTTAAAATCGCCACTGGTGAGTAGCAAAAATTGCAAATATTACTAAAATTTTCCTATATTTGGTATACATATGTATCGCCTGATAAATCATAAATGTCCTTTTGTACACTTGCATTAAAATTTCTCTCGCTTCATATTTCCCATATTTTTTACTAACATTGTGTTTCATCCCATGGTGATAGCCGATTTTAATTCTAGTGTTTTTGTACAAATATTCTCTTCATTATAAGTATTTGTATCTGGAAATGCAAACCTTTGCATAGCTCCCAGCAAATTTGAAGTAGTTAAGGTGGTAACACAAATGTTGGTATTGTGGGAACTACCTTCCCAACACTTCCATTTTATTTACTTGTTAATTTAAAATATTACATAATCTTAGCATGCTTTGGATATTTGGTAAAAATTATGTTTTGGCATTTTTTAAAATAAAATTTTTAGTTTAGTTTCGTTTTGAAATTGAAAGAAATTTGAATTACATTTCTTTTATTTGAATTGTGGAAGATACCTACAAATTGGTGACCCCTAAATAAGATTATTTCGAAGATGTCAACAGAAAACATTCCAACAAACAACAGCAGTCATCCTGCAAACAACATAGGTATTGAATCCGCAAGAATCGCGAAACTTCCAGCATTTTGGAAAGAAGAACCAGCCATATGGTTCTTACAAGTTGAAGCTACATTTCGTCTTCACGGAATTACGCAAGACTCTACCAAATATGAATACCTCGTCGCAAATTTGGATCCCTCCGTACTTTTTATGGTGAAGGACTTATTGTTGGACACATCAATCACGAATAAGTATGATGCGATGAAGAAACGCATAACCGATTCCTTCGCCGAATCAGCGGAAAATCAAATCAAGCGCATACTAAGTGGCATAGAATTGGGTGACCAAAAACCATCGCACTGCTTACAACGATTAAAATGTTTATCAGCTGGCAAGATTTCTGATGAGGTATTAAGGACTTTGTTTTTAGAGCGTTTGCCAGAGAAAATACGAAGTATTTTAGCGGTCTGTGATACTCAGGAAATAGACCAGTTAGGCATACGAGCAGATAGAATCATGGAAACCCTCTCGACTTCAACGACATGTTTCGTCTCAGAGTTGCAACAAACTTCAACATCCAGCATTTTAACGACAAAAATGGACGAGGTGATTGCTAGAATAGATGCTTTGGAATCCCGCTCTAGACAAAACAAGCGTTCAAACTCAAAATCCCGTAAGCAATCGAATACAAGAAGTAAGTGTTGGTACCATTTTCGTTTTGGCGAAAATGCTCGCAAATGTATTCCCCCATGTGACTTCAACATAACAAAAAACTAATTCCTCCATCGGCCACAAGTTCGGCCCAAGGAGTCGATGGAGTTTGCGCCGGCCGCCTGTTTGTTACCGATGCAAAATCAAAAACTCAATTTTTAGTTGACACTGGGGCTGAGATCTCAGTCTATCCCTGCAAAACTCGCAAAAATCCACAAAAATTATCTCTTTATGCAGCTAATGGAACCGAAATTAGGACATACGGCTCAATAAATATTTCCTTGGACATAGGGTTGCGCAGATCTTTCGCATGGAGCTTTATAATGGCTGATGTTTCACGACCCATTTTAGGTGCTGATTTCCTACGTCACTTTCACCTCTTACCAGATCTCAATTCTCGGAAACTGGTAGATGGTAATACACTCCTCGCAGTAAGTGCAACGATATGTAAAGAAGATTCTATAGGGATAAAAATGATTTGTGGAAATTCTAAATATCATGAGCTTCTCCGAAAATATCCAGAACTAATAATGCATAACGAAAATTTTTCTTCTGACCATGGCATATATCATCATATTGTTACACATGGCCCACCTGTTTCCTGTAGAAGCAGGCGCCTGGATCCCGAAAAACTTAAAGCAGCAAAAGCGGAATTTCAATATATGCTAGACAAGGGAATCATACAAACTTCAAGCAGCAACTGGGCAAATCCTCTTCACATGGTTAAAAAACCTAATGGTGAATGGAGACCATGTGGAGATTACAGAGCACTCAACAGTATTACGGTTCCTGATAAGTACCCTGTGCCTTATTTAACGGATTTTCAAATGCTTCTTAACGGCGCAACAATATTTTCTAAGTTGGATTTAACGAAAGCATTTTACCAAATTCCCGTTCATCCAGAAGACGTCCCAAAAACAGCAGTTATTACGCCATTTGGTTTATTCGAGTTTTTAAGAATGCCATTTGGATTATGCAATGCTGCACAGACGTTTCAGCGTTATATAGATGGAGTATGTAGGGGCCTGGATTTTGTTTTTGTGTACATTGACGACGTTTGTATTTTCTCACGATCTCAAGAAGAGCATTTAGAGCACTTGAAAATATTGTTTGAACGTTTTAAGAAATATGGAATTTTCCTTAACCCTTCAAAGTGTATTTTCGGTGTAACTGAAATAGATTTTCTTGGTCACCACGTCACACCAAATGGCATTAGACCTCTACCGGAAAAAGTGGACACCATACGGTCATTCCCAATACCTAAAACAATCAGAGAACTTCGTCGATTTTTGGCAATGCTAAATTTTTATAGAAAATTTCTACCTCAGGGCGCCAAGTCACAATCTGTTCTCAACGATTTATTAAAAGGTGAGACAAAGAAAAATGATACTCGTGAAATAAGTTGGACTGACGAGCTAAAACAAGCATTTAAAATTTGCAAGGAGAGTTTGTCAAAAGCATCATTCCTTACTCACCCAGTTCCAAATGCTTCATTAGTACTTAAAGTTGACGCTTCAAATCATGCGATTGGGGCGGTGTTAGAACAATACGTCGACGGAGCATGGGAACCCCTTGGATTTTTCTCTAAAAAGCTAACGTCAACACAAATGAAATATAGCACCTATGATCGTGAGCTTTTAGCAGTATTCAAAAGCGTTCAACATTTTCGTTATTTTTTGGAAGCAAGAAAATTCATTATTCTAACCGATCATAAGCCATTGACATTCGCCTTCAAACAAAAGTTAGAGAAAGCCTCTCCTAGGCAGCGAAATCATTTAGATTTTGTTGCGCAATTTTCTACTGATATAAGACACATTCCAGGTTCCCAAAATGTCACCGCTGACGCTCTATCTAGAATTGAGGCCATCAAGATACAACCATTAGACTATAGAAGACTGTCGGAATCTCAAGAAGAAGACCCTCAGCTTAAAATGATTAAAAGTAAGAGCAAAACGATAATTGCAGTAAATATTCCAAACACGGACATTAAGATATGGTGCGACGTCTCAACAGGAGTTTCCCGTCCGTTCCTCCCAAATGAATTCCGTAAGCAAGCATTTCACAATATACATAGCCTTTCACATCCGGGAATACGAGCAACACGTAAACTGATCGCAAAGAAATTTTATTGGACTTCTATGAATAAGGATATTAATGAATGGACTCGAGGTTGTTTGGAATGTCAACGGTGCAAAATCACCAAGCACAACAAAACTGAATTTGGCAAGTTTCCACCGACAACATCTCGTTTTGCTGTGGTACATTTGGATATCGTCGGACCACTACCTCCGTCTGAAGGATTCACACATCTGTTAACATGCATGGATCGTTTCAGTCGTTGGCCAGAAGCAATTCCTTTGCCCGACATAAGAGCTGAAACTGTCTTCACCGCATTTTACAACAATTGGATATGCCGATACGGAATACCAAATTCCATAACCACTGATAGAGGAAGTCAATTTACATCTCACATGTTTAAAGAAATAGCTAAATTGGGCATTACACATAATTTTACAACCTCATTTCACCCCCAATCAAACGGACTTGTAGAACGTTTTCATAGAGTTTTGAAATCAGCATTAACATGTGCAGAAGATATTCAGTGGACAAAAACACTCAACACAGTTCTACTAGGTATCAGGTCTATTACTAAAGAGGACATAGGAGCATGCCCTGCAGAAATGCTTTTTGGAGAACAAATACAACTACCCGGTGATTTTTTTAAGGAGGATTCTACTCTAAATCCTACAGATCAACTTCATTACATAAAATCAGCAATCAGAAGCGTAAAATCGACTGAACCAAGACACCACTCAAAACCAATTGTTTTTATAAGCAAGAGTTTGGAAAGCTGTTCGCATGTTTGGATAAGACAGGACGGCTATAAGAAACCATTACAACCTCGGTATAAAGGACCCTACCTTGTTCTAGATAGACGTAAAAAGACGTACGGTATTATGGTTGATGGAAAACGTCAAAACGTATCTATAGACCGAGTCAAGCCTGCATTTATTTTAAATAATGAACATAATTTCAATCAGGGAGCAGAAATTCATAAAAGATATTGTGGAGAAAAAAGAACCCGATTTGGAAGAGTTATCAAAATCCCAGAACGATTCTAGCGTTCTTCGACGGGGGAGTACTGTGGGAACTACCTTCCCAACACTTCCATTTTATTTACTTGTTAATTTAAAATATTACATAATCTTAGCATGCTTTGGATATTTGGTAAAAATTATGTTTTGGCATTTTTTAAAATAAAATTTTTAGTTTAGTTTCGTTTTGAAATTGAAAGAAATTTGAATTACATTTCTTTTATTTGAATTGTGGAAGATACCTACAGTATACATAGTGGTGAAGGGTATAATATAGTCGGCCCAGCCCGACTTTAGACTTTACTTACTTGTTTTTTACTAACATTGTGTTCCACCCCAGGGCATTAGCCGACATAAATTTTAAGTCAATAGAATTTTGGTCTTAAATATATTGTCGGTTCAGATTTAAATGCATGTATATTGGAACATAAATCTTTATATATACCACTCAAAAATTGGAAGGAATTCAGATGGTGTCGAAAATGTAGATCACAAAGTGGTGCAGGGTATAATATAGTCGGCCCTGTCCGCTTATAGACTTTCCTTACTTGTTTTTCTATAGAAAAATTTGTCAAAATTTTATTTCTATAGAAAATTTTCTCAAAATTTAGCATATTTATTGAAAATGTATTTCTATAGTAAATTTTCATATAATGTTATTTCGTGCTGATGGTCACTGATTCTTAAAAAACCTCTAATATAAATCTTTCGACCGATTATAAATTCAATTTTGCGAAATTGCCTAAAAATGTATACCCTGCGTCGCACTCTTTATAGAAGTATTACAATATACATTGTCCAAATCGAGTGAGGTAAATAGCAACATAAACCTTTATAAAAAGCACTCAACAAAATTGAAGGATTGAGATTTTATCAAAATGTGGATCTAAATACAAAGTTGTGTATATTATAGTCTGCCCCGCCAGACTTCAGATTTTCTTATTATTATTATTTTTATTTTTGACTAAAATTATGTTTCGTCCCATAAAGTTAGATTCAAATATTAAGTACATAGATTTTGTTGAAGTGTATACAATTTTGTCTAAATCGGTGCAGATTCAAATTCATGCATATGGGAATATCAACCTTTATATAGCTCGCAACAAACTTGAGATGGTATCAATGAATTTGGTCCACAATGAAGGGTATAATACATTATTTTGTTTTTAAACATAGGAACGACATTGGCCTGAATTCGAAACATAGAGTACAAGTACACACACTTTTTCATTAGAAATAAGTTGTTTTAGCACACTATACGAGTGCTGGAGATCATGATCGCACTGAATAATCCATGTAGACGGTATTTCCCGTGATTGTTATGGTAATATTACATGGGACAAACTGTTTTTGAAGATTTCCAAAAGCATAGTGCCCTCTATACTCTATAAATCGGAGCCATAACATGTCCAAAAAACGACCCCCAGACCATAATATTACCCCCACCATTGTTGAAGGAACTGTTTTTATTTCTTGGATTAAGACTTTTCTTTGGACCTTCGTACTAAACTTCCACCACCCGAGCCATGCAATTTAAACTTTGATTTGTAGGAAAATAAAACACATTTCACTGATTCTCATGCCATTTAAGGTGTTTTGGTAAAAATTTAAGGCGCGGTTAAATTTTTTCGAACTCCATAATTATTGTGAGTCTCACGAAATACAGAGAAGGCCTTTGACGAAATGTCCAAATGAAATCGTCACTTCCGTGAGAGTTCCTTTATCGGAAGTTGTTAGAGACGCTACTATTAAAGTTGGGCCACTAGATATTTCTACATAATTCGATACATATTCCTGTTTTTGTTGCAGTGAAACAAAATTTAAACAAATACTTCTGTTTTGTTTATTTACATTTGCTTTTGTTTCTTCTTCTTTTCAGTATGTGACATTCACTTGAGATGTGTTCCTCCCCAGTATTTTAGTTAGTTGCCAATTCATATTTTGACAACTACAAAATTCGCATATAATGGTGACTCTGGTGCGACTTGCACTGATAGTTGCACTGGATAGAACACCAGTGCAACGATTGCCATACAAAAGTTCTATCCAGTGCAAAAAGAAAACAGCCCTATTGTAACTACTTAACAGCAAAGCATTTGAGATTTTCTTACGAGATGGCAATCTATAATTTGGGCAACGTGAAACTAGTTCCAGTAAGGCTTTAAATTCTGGTTCCTCCACAATTCTGAAGGAATGGTGGCCTTTTACGATCATTTTCAAAATTTGTAAGTCGATTTTTTCTACCTTACGAGTTGGTGGTGGCCTCTGAAGGAACTGAGTAATGTTTGGTTGTGTTTTTCTATTTGCCTTTGGGCTTGAACAATTTGTAGCCCCTCCAGTTGCGTTTTCTGTTGTATGAGGCGTAGTGGTTGAGATTGCACATTGTACTTCATCATCGCAGCTCTCCAAAACCTGGACCAAGGATGGCATTTGTCTTTCCGTATTTATGGGAGTAGCTGGATGCTTCCGCTTCATATGCCGACTAAGGTTACCAATTGATCCAGACACAGTGCTAAGACTATTTTTGCAGTACTTGCATTGCGCCCTATCTTTGCCTATTTCTACAAAATGTGTCCAAATAGGACTAGTTTTCCTTTTGTCTGACATTGATTGGTTTCTAGAGAGATTAATAAAAGCTTAAATTATAAATTTCACTTACAGACATTTTATACTAACTTACCCTTGTTATAGCCCATTCACATTAAGCTCAAAATATACTGAAAGTGGATTTGAAATCCCTTTTTTATGAGGCAAACGACAGTTGAAAACTGTTAAAGTTGATTTTGAAAGTGTAATGTGTATGAAGTTTTATTTTACACTATGTATTGTACAAAACAAGATATTTTTATTTTCTTCAGAAAAATTGTGCAAATTTCATCAGATTTGTGTTGTAGAGTAAATGACAGTTCTTAAAGAAATGAAGCACATCTGTCAATTGAACACAGACAACTGACAGACTTAGGGGATGGAAAGAAATAGAAAATATGTACTAAAGGAAAAAAAGGAGCCGTGGTACTATGAGAGTGAAAGAAATGGAACTAGTACCGTTCGTTCCTACTAGTGAATCGTTCATTTGTACTAGTTCGGTCCGGAACGACACAAGACTAGTTGGGGTTTTTTTCGCGTAAATTGAAAAATATGATTGGCGACATTCTGTCTGCTGCATTCAAAATGTGTGCATAAATATTTTGAACGCAACAACAAATCATAGCAAAGGGTTGAAATAAATAAAGTGTGCAATAACAAATGGACACGTGGTAAAGGTTTGAAAAAATATATGACAGAACGCATTTGAAGTTACCTATGTTTGTGTTTTGTGGTATTGTAAAAATGGAAAACAATCTACGTTTATTGAAGGTTAGAAATTGTAAAATGTGAATACCGTTTTCCATTGAAGCCTGTTTACATTAAACGGACTAAAATAATATATAAGTGACCAAGTTTATTTCGCGAAATTGACCAATCAATCCCATCAACTCCATCATTTTCTCAAATATATAAGAATATGAGAATATGTTTGCGATCAAAAGGTGTGTGACGTATTGATCCGGCCGAAATGCTCGAAAAAGTTGCCCAAAATTGGACTTTCCGAATGGACCACCTAAGACGCAGCCGCGGTCAACATTTAAATGAAATTATCTTCAAAAAGTAAATGTCATGGACCAATCTAACGTTTCAAATAAAGAACCGATGAGATTTTGCAAATTTTATGCGTTTGTTTTTTTAAAAAGTTATCAAGCTCTTAACAAATCACCCTTTATAAATTGTATTAGTTTTACATATTATATACCTAATTTTGCTGAACCATATAACTTAATCAATATATATTCCTATGCTATAATTATAAGATTTATATCTTGTTGTATAGGAAAAAATAAATAAAAAATAAATAAATAAAATACATATTTTTATTATTTTCGGATATTTTTCATATTTTTAAATCCAAAAGAAAGAACTTTTTTACCATTACATAATTCAGCTCCTTAGTTTATATATCAGATATACTGCTCTCTACTTGGGTTCAAACTGAAAAAGGCACACGGATGAAAAAGACTGTTTTTCATATGTTTGGCTATAAACATTATATGTTTGGAACACAAATTTTTAAACACAATATTTTTGAGTGCAAGCATATAATGTTCATAAACTAGCATAACATGTTTGGGACATATATGTTAATATGTTAGAACATATTATGTTTGGGACATAAAATGTTTGTAAATATAATATGCTTGGATGCAAACATATATTAATTTAGAAATAGCCTATAAACATATATGTGTTTAGTAGCTTGGAGCGATATTGAATTAATTTGGTGGTTGTTGCTTGTTATTACAAAATTAACATTTTATTTTTCCTTGGGCAATTGATCAGCTACTTCTTTGATCCTTACAAACTGTGTGGTCCGCTGTTCGAATTCCCGTCCGGCAAAAGGTAAAATTAAAATAAAAAAATTGAATAATTTCTTCTACAATGTTTGTATTACAGAAAAAGGTGCTAAGAACTAAAAAATGTCGTGGAAGTGAGAAAGATGTGGGGGAATATACAATTAGGCAGAAACAAAATTTTGAGCATTCAGGTCGAAAACCTATGTTGTTAGCACCTATATTACCTGTTTATTTTCATAATTCATTATGATTGTAAATATATAAATAAATAAATAAAATTTTGAGCACAATATTGTTTGGGAGAATTTTTTTAAGCATATAATATTTTTGGGTGCAAAATGCTTCCAAACATATTATATGTTCACAAAATAACATATTGTTTTTTGGAAGACAACATTATTGAATTTGGATGTAAAAATACAAAATGTTTGGAACTTAGACTACCCAAACATATATTGTTTAGACCAATATGCTTTCAAACATATTATATATTGGAAGAGATCAAACATATAAATGTTTGGGCAATACCCAAAAATGTATATGCTTGAAGCAAAATATGTTTGGGAGTATATGTTACAGAAGCGATTTTTTATGAGGGTGCAGGCATTAGCGTAGCTAGACAATTTTCCTAGGGGGGGCTATAGCCCCCCTAGCTAAAAATTTATGGACTGAACTTATAGGTTCAATTAATGTGTTATTTCATAAAATTTAATAAAAAATTAGACATCAAAATAACTCGTCAATTAATTTATAATAAAGCAACTAAAAGTAGTTCCACACTTTTCCCAGCAAAAAAATTGTGAGTTGTTCTAAAGTACTTCCAAAAATGTCCTCAATTATTTTAACTACACAGGAAGTTTTTTTACTTGATTTTTTTCATATTTTAATGTGTAATTTTTTGTTTTCTTTTTTTTTTTTTCAAATAAAGGGTGATTCTTTTGAGGTTAGGATTTTCATGCATTAGTATTTGACAGATCACGTGAGATTTCAGACATGGTGTCAAAGAGAAAGATGCTCAGTATGCTTTGACATTTCATCATGAATAGACTTACGATCTGCCACAACGTCGAATTTTCAGTGAATGGGCCCTAGAAAAGTTGGCAGAAAATCCGCTTTTTTATCGACAAATTTTGTTCAGCGATGAGGCTCATTTCTGGTTGAATGGCTACGTAAATAAGCAAAATTGCCGCATTTGGAGTGAAGAGCAACCAGAAGCCGTTCAAGAACTGCCCATGCATCCCGAAAAATGCACTGTTTGGTGTGGTTTGTACGCTGGTGGAATCATTGGACCGTATTTTTTCAAAGATGCTGTTGGACGCAACGTTACGGTGAATGGCGATCGCTATCGTTCGATGCTAACAAACTTTTTGTTGCCAAAAATGGAAGAACTGAACTTGGTTGACATGTGGTTTCAACAAGATGGCGCTACATGCCACACAGCTCGCGATTCTATGGCCATTTTGAGGGAAAACTTCGGAGAACAATTCATCTCAAGAAATGGACCGGTAAGTTGGCCACCAAGATCATGCGATTTGACGCCTTTAGACTATTTTTTGTGGGGCTACGTCAAGTCTAAAGTCTACAGAAATAAGCCAGCAACTATTCCAGCTTTGGAAGACAACATTTCCGAAGAAATTCGGGCTATTCCGGCCGAAATGCTCGAAAAAGTTGCCCAAAATTGGACTTTCCGAATGGACCACCTAAGACGCAGCCGCGGTCAACATTTAAATGAAATTATCTTCAAAAAGTAAATGTCATGGACCAATCTAACGTTTCAAATAAAGAACCGATGAGATTTTGCAAATTTTATGCGTTTTTTTTTTTAAAAAAGTTATCAAGCTCTTAACAAATCACCCTTTAGTTTAAAAAAAGATCATCATAAATAAATTGGTACTAATTATTCAAATTTTGCCACAAAACTGCTAAATCCATTATAGAAAAATCGATAATTTTGGAAATTGTTCGAGGAAAAACGTTTCAAACAAGCGTCAGAATGCATTAAAATCATAAAAACAATATAAAAATTATTTATTTAGGAAAATATCACAAAATTTTTTAATTCACATTCAAAACACTGAATTCGGATCTCACATTAAGAAGTGATGCTAATTCATTGCAACGGCTGTTGAAACGGTGGACATTTGTCCCATGACAAGCTCATATTACATTCATTGCTTCTCCGCCAATTTTGCACCACTTCTAGACCAAAAAGAACATTTTCACTACTTTTTTGGCGACGCTTTTTCGCAACATTATTAAGATATTAATTTATGAAAAAATAGTTTTAATATCAATTACTATTTGTTTAATTAAATTGACTAAACTAAATCAATCATAAGTTCAACCACAGCTTTATTTCATAAATATCTGACTTGAAACATTGCCATCGGCAACTGCTACCACAACCCAAGTAATTCGATTGTTCATGAAAGTCTTTAGCGGAACTTTGTGCGATTGTATATACTTGTTTAATTTTTATAAAAATTAAAAAAAAAAACTATTGACATTTATTGAAAAATGGAAAATCATAAATAGAGTTTCAAATTCTGGGGGGGCTAAAATTTTTCTGGGGGGGTCTAAGCCCCCTCCCCAGAAGCCTTCCTACGCTTATGGGTGCAGGTAAAACCAAAATGCAATTTAATGCCAACGCGAAATTGACCAATCAATCCCATCAACTCCATCATTTTCTCAAATATATAAGAATATGAGAATATGTTTGCGATCAAAAGGTGGGTGACGTATTGATCTTTTAAATTTTTTTTCTATTTTCTTAAAACCAAGAGCGGTATGGGTTTGTTAGAAGATTCACCTTCAAGTTGCGAAGTAGCGTTGACATTAAATTGCATTTTGGTTTTACCTGCACCCATAAGCGTAGGAAGGCTTCTGGGGAGGGGGCTTAGACCCCCCAGAAAAATTTTAGCCCCCCCAGAATTTGAAACTCTATTTATGATTTTCCATTTTTCAATAAATGTCAATAGTTTTTTTTTTAATTTTTATAAAAATTAAACAAGTATATACAATCGCACAAAGTTCCGCTAAAGACTTTCATGAACAATCGAATTACTTGGGTTGTGGTAGCAGTTGCCGATGGCAATGTTTCAAGTCAGATATTTATGAAATAAAGCTGTGGTTGAACTTATGATTGATTTAGTTTAGTCAATTTAATTAAACAAATAGTAATTGATATTAAAACTATTTTTTCATAAATTAATATCTTAATAATGTTGCGAAAAAGCGTCGCCAAAAAAGTAGTGAAAATGTTCTTTTTGGTCTAGAAGTGGTGCAAAATTGGCGGAGAAGCAATGAATGTAATATGAGCTTGTCATGGGACAAATGTCCACCGTTTCAACAGCCGTTGCAATGAATTAGCATCACTTCTTAATGTGAGATCCGAATTCAGTGTTTTGAATGTGAATTAAAAAATTTTGTGATATTTTCCTAAATAAATAATTTTTATATTGTTTTTATGATTTTAATGCATTCTGACGCTTGTTTGAAACGTTTTTCCTCGAACAATTTCCAAAATTATCGATTTTTCTATAATGGATTTAGCAGTTTTGTGGCAAAATTTGAATAATTAGTACCAATTTATTTATGATGATCTTTTTTTAAACTATTTGAAAAAAAAAGAAAACAAAAAATTACACATTAAAATATGAAAAAAATCAAATAAAAAAACTTCCTGTGTAGTTAAAATAATTGAGGACAGGAAGTACTTTAGAACAACTCACAATTTTTTTGCTGGGAAAAGTGTGGAACTACTTTTAGTTGCTTTATTATAAATTAATTGACGAGTTATTTTGATGTCTAATTTTTTATTAAATTTTATGAAATAACACATTAATTGAACCTATAAGTTCAGTCCATAAATTTTTAGCTAGGGGGGCTATAGCCCCCCCTAGGAAAATTGTCTAGCTACGCTAATGCCTGCACCCTCATAAAAAATCGCTTCTGTAACATATACTCCCAAACATATTTTGCTTCAAGCATATACATTTTTGGGTATTGCCCAAACATTTATATGTTTGATCTCTTCCAATATATAATATGTTTGAAAGCATATTGGTCTAAACAATATATGTTTGGGTAGTCTAAGTTCCAAACATTTTGTATTTTTACATCCAAATTCACTAATGTTGTCTTCCAAAAAACAATATGTTATTTTGTGAACATATAATATGTTTGGAAGCATTTTGCACCCAAAAATATTATATGCTTAAAAAAATTCTCCCAAACAATATTGTGCTCAAAATTTTATTTATTTATTTATATATTTACAATCATAATGAATTATGAAAATAAACAGGTAATATAGGTGCTAACAACATAGGTTTTCGACCTGAATGCTCAAAATTTTGTTTCTGCCTAATTGTATATTCCCCCACATCTTTCTCACTTCCACGACATTTTTTAGTTCTTAGCACCTTTTTCTGTAATACAAACATTGTAGAAGAAATTATTCAATTTTTTTATTTTAATTTTACCTTTTGCCGGACGGGAATTCGAACAGCGGACCACACAGTTTGTAAGGATCAAAGAAGTAGCTGATCAATTGCCCAAGGAAAAATAAAATGTTAATTTTGTAATAACAAGCAACAACCACCAAATTAATTCAATATCGCTCCAAGCTACTAAACACATATATGTTTATAGGCTATTTCTAAATTAATATATGTTTGCATCCAAGCATATTATATTTACAAACATTTTATGTCCCAAACATAATATGTTCTAACATATTAACATATATGTCCCAAACATGTTATGCTAGTTTATGAACATTATATGCTTGCACTCAAAAATATTGTGTTTAAAAATTTGTGTTCCAAACATATAATGTTTATAGCCAAACATATGAAAAACAGTCTTTTTCATCCGTGTGCCTTTTTCAGTTTGAACCCAAGTAGAGAGCAGTATATCTGATATATAAACTAAGGAGCTGAATTATGTAATGGTAAAAAAGTTCTTTCTTTTGGATTTAAAAATATGAAAAATATCCGAAAATAATAAAAATATGTATTTTATTTATTTATTTTTTATTTATTTTTTCCTATACAACAAGATATAAATCTTATAATTATAGCATAGGAATATATATTGATTAAGTTATATGGTTCAGCAAAATTAGGTATATAATATGTAAAACTAATACAATTTATAAAGGGTGATTTGTTAAGAGCTTGATAACTTTTAAAAAAAAAAAACGCATAAAATTTGCAAAATCTCATCGGTTCTTTATTTGAAACGTTAGATTGGTCCATGACATTTACTTTTTGAAGATAATTTCATTTAAATGTTGACCGCGGCTGCGTCTTAGGTGGTCCATTCGGAAAGTCCAATTTTGGGCAACTTTTTCGAGCATTTCGGCCGGAATAGCCCGAATTTCTTCGGAAATGTTGTCTTCCAAAGCTGGAATAGTTGCTGGCTTATTTCTGTAGACTTTAGACTTGACGTAGCCCCACAAAAAATAGTCTAAAGGCGTCAAATCGCATGATCTTGGCGGCCAACTTACCGGTCCATTTCTTGAGATGAATTGTTCTCCGAAGTTTTCCCTCAAAATGGCCATAGAATCGCGAGCTGTGTGGCATGTAGCGCCATCTTGTTGAAACCACATGTCAACCAAGTTCAGTTCTTCCATTTTTGGCAACAAAAAGTTTGTTAGCATCGAACGATAGCGATCGCCATTCACCGTAACGTTGCGTCCAACAGCATCTTTGAAAAAATACGGTCCAATGATTCCACCAGCGTACAAACCACACCAAACAGTGCATTTTTCGGGATGCATGGGCAGTTCTTGAACGGCTTCTGGTTGCTCTTCACTCCAAATGCGGCAATTTTGCTTATTTACGTAGCCATTCAACCAGAAATGAGCCTCATCGCTGAACAAAATTTGTCGATAAAAAAGCGGATTTTCTGCCAACTTTTCTAGGGCCCATTCACTGAAAATTCGACGTTGTGGCTCGTTAGTAAGTCTATTCATGATGAAATGTCAAAGCATACTGAGCATCTTTCTCTTTGACACCATGTCTGAAATCCCACGTGATCTGTCAAATACTAATGCATGAAAATCCTAACCTCAAAAGAATCACCCTTTATAATCACAAACAAATTAAACGTAACAGTAAAACTCTAAGTATTTAAAAAGTAGTTATATATTTTTGTTTTGAATTGATAGGTGTTGCTGATGGTTTGTAGTGTTGATGGTAGAGCATTCCAGAGACGCACAGCGTGAATAAAGAACTGCCACTCTGATGTTAAACTTTGGTGTCGAAAAGGTACCAGCTTTTTCCCTCTGTTTGACCTACAGAAAATCAATCTTTCGTATAGGTAATCTGGTTCATTGTGATGTATAATCTTGTGCAAGCAACACAAGGCTTTACTTTTTAAGAGAGTTTCAAAGGATACACCATATATTTTAGTTTTGAAAGTAGATATGTGATCATATTTCCTCAAGCCATAGACATACCTTGTTATGTTATTAAATAGAAGATTGAGTTTTTGCTTGCTGTTTGCGTCAGTGTTTGAAAAAAGCTCGTATCCATACAGTATGGTAGGCATTATATAAGACTTCATAATCAAGGTTCGAGTTTTTTGTGGTGTATAATATTGTGTATTCCTAAGAGCGCGCAGTTTGTTGTAAGCTGATCCAATTATATTTCCAATATGAGTGGACCATGTAAGTGACGAATTGAAACATATTCCGAGGTTTTTGGCATTTTCAACAATTTCAATTCTTTCGTTGTTTAGAATTATGTCAATATTCAAACTGATTTTCAGTGATTTTTTCTTTATTAAAATGCACTTTGACTTCGATGGATTTAAGCTTAATCCATTTGCGCATGCCCATTGATGGACTCTTTGCAAATCCAAATTTATGTTTCTAACAGTTTCCTGTAACTTGTTTATATCGCCTGCTAAGTACATTTGAGCATCATCGGCATACAGATGTATTTTGCAAAATTGTAATTGATTTGGCAAATCATTTGCATACAAGGTGAATAGAAGGGGTCCCAGTATGGACCCTTGAGGTACACCCCGCGTAACTAAAAGTGGATCTGATCGGGTATTCATTACAAAAGCTGATTGATATCTGTTGGACAAATAAGATTGGACTAGTTTAATTGCCGATTTCGAGAATCGAAACATGTACTTAAGTTTTGTTATCAAAATGTCATGATCTACAGTATCGAACGCCTTTGAATGATCTAGTAAAACCAGGATATTAATTTTATTATTTTCAATCTCAGAACGAATATCTTCGCTGACATTTAATAGCGCTGTAGTACAGCTACGTTGAGCTCGAAATCCGGATTGTCTTGATGTCAGTAATTTGTGTTTATTTATAAAAGAACTTATCTGGCGATGCAGTAATTTTTCGAAAACCTTTGATAAGAAAGATAGAATTGCTATAGGTCGTAGTTCTCCATTGGGTTTTGGTATATTTTTAATTTTTAAGAACCTTGGATGCATGTTGTCATACCCAACAGAGTTTGATGTTATCTTGGAACAGGTTACGAGAAAGTCCAACTCTGTAATTTGGATAAATTCAAGTTTATTAAAAGAATCCATATTCTGGTCATAAAGGAAATTGTAATGGCTTGGGATGGATTGTATCATGGGTATATTGACAAAATTACTGTTAATTTCATTTACATCCACGTTCCCTTGAATTGTGTTTTCTGACCTCCCAATACCAATTTCTCGCATTGTACGCCAAGTTTTTTTTTTGCACTGACTGCATTGTAGAAACGATTCTGATAATAAACAGTCTTTGCTTTCTTTATTTCTTCATTCACTTTATTTCGTTTACTACGAAAATGTTCTTTCATGTCATCCAGTTTAAAACGTTTCCATCGTTGATAAGCAAGATCTCGATCTATAATCAACTGTTTTATACGATCTGAAAACCACGGGCTATTGCAGTTTTTAATAGTTTTGGTTTTTAGCTTCACAGTACTTTCATATAATTTCTCAATATTATTCTCTAGGAAAAATGCTTGATCATCTACTGAGGCCATAGTATATATATAATCCCATTCAATCTTGAAAATCTCATTCTCCAATTTTTCGTAGTTTATGTTTTTGAAATCCCGATATGTATATTGTGATTTAGGTGAGTTCACTTGAACGTTGTAGGTGATAAAAATCAGGTCGTGTTTCGAAAAACAAGGAGCAGAAAGTTGATCGTATAAAAGAATTTTGGTTTGATCGTTTACAAAGAATATATCCAGTAACGTGCTTGTTGTAGATGTAAAGTGTGTGGGTAACTGATAATTTGTTGGTGAAAGGCCAATAGAGTTCATGTTGTCAACAAGACTCATGTCGTACAGTATATTAGCATTAAAATCACCAAATAATATAATATCGTTATACGAAAGAGCAGCGGATTCCAATTTGTTCATGAAAGTGTCGGTTTTTATCATAGAATTTGGTTTATAAACTGTTCCCAGAAATATATTGCATTCTTTTGTGCTGATATCCAAGAAAATGTGTTCAATCTGATCAGTTCCACCAGTGCATGAAATTACTTTTGCGTTAATGCCGTCTTTTACGTAAATTGCTACACCACCTCCGTGTGATTTCCTATCAGCTCTATATAGTTTATATCCTTTTACAGATACAAAAGCATTAGTTATAGAAGTATTAAACCAGGTCTCAGATTAACATATGACATCAACCTGCGAATGTTCAAAGGTCCATCTAAATTCGTCAATTTTGTTCTTTAGACTTTGTGCGTTTATGTGGCAAACATGAAGGCCAATACGTTGTTTTACAAGGACTTTAACCATATCTGCTAATGCGCCTCTGTAAACATTATTGTTATTTAATGACATATTTTAAATAGTTTCTGTTAAATAATAAGCCATCAGCAACACTCAAAAAAATTTTAAATATTGATTTACAATAAGAATGTTCTTCCGAACTATTAGTATTATTGATATGTTTATGGAGTTTGTAGAAATAGTAGTACATAAAAGGTATTGTGTAATTATTTATATTTATTTATATTGTAATTATATATAATGATAACTTCGAATATAAATATGATTTTAGTTTTGTTCTGTTGGATTGCGAAAAAGTTTTGTTAGTTTATCGATAGAATTAAGTTGTATTGGGTCATCGTTCTCTGTGCATTTTACATATACGACACCTCTCATAGTGTATACAGAGTGCAGACGTTTCTCGTTTTTGTATCTTCTCGCTTCTCTAAACACTTTGAAATTATGCTGAGATAATTGTTCATTTATGTAGAATGGATTACCAGAATTAAACCCAAGCATGTTTAAGCGGAGTAAATCTTTAGTTTTGCGGCGGTGTGCAGTAATATTTTTGAGAAAGAAATTTCTTTCATACGGAGTTATACATTTGGCAATTATTGTTGGAGCAGTTTCATTATTCTTGGTTTGTATTCTGTAGATCGTTTTAATTTCCGGTGGACGTATTTGTATACAGTTGCAAAGATTTCCAATTAGATCAAATAAGTTTTCATTTTCATAGAAAGGTACTCCGTTTATTCTAAGATCACACGCCACTAAGGAGTTTTCTTGCTGTAATAATTTATTTTTCAAGTCAATAATTTCAGTTTTTAGTGTATTGACATCACTGACAACTTTCTCTACTTCATCTACTCTTTTATTCAAAGAGAGAAGATCTGACTTTAACTCTGTCACTTGTTGCAGAATTCTCCT
This sequence comes from Haematobia irritans, assembly GCF_050003625.1. Taxonomy (NCBI): domain Eukaryota; kingdom Metazoa; phylum Arthropoda; class Insecta; order Diptera; family Muscidae; genus Haematobia; species Haematobia irritans. The sequence goes on along the minus strand of NC_134401.1, from coordinate 75,467,556 downwards.
TTCACTATCTCTTATCATTGCAGTTACGTTTTCAAATTGTTTCATTAGTTTCTGTTCCATTAGTTGCAATAATTTTGGTGACGAACCGTAATCAGAGAGTTTGGGAGTATCAAGATGTTTTGTTGTATTTGTGAGACCGGGAATGCGTTTGATTGATGGTGTAGACGGCATGATTATTGAGTAGAGCATTGCATGAGAACATTCATTCATAGCGCACACAACTTCACTCATGAAACGGTTCGAGAAGACTGAATAATCTTCCTTGATCGAATGAATAAAATGAGAACACTGGCTTGATCGAATCGGTTCGAATGAATGTAAATGTAAGAATGAGACATGGTTTGAATCAAACCCAATAATTCAGTATCGAGTGAATGTTGTTGTGACGTCACATCATTGAAGTTGTGCATTTGTTTCCATTCTCGGTCGCAAGCAAACATTCGATTGCATTTGGTGAAACGGGATAATCGAGAATACTCGAACATTTAGCGGGAGTTTCGGGAATTTGCAAAGTTCTCGAGTATGTTATGACAAAAAATGGAATCATGCTTAATGAGAAAAGAAGTCATACAGTTTGTGTTTCTTTACATATAAGTGTGTAATTAATAGTTAAGCTTATTGACGATAAAATGAGTAATTCTAACATGGTAAATAGCAAAAGTAAATTTATTTTTGTATTTTTTGTCTGTTTTTTTATACCATCCACCATAGGAAGGGGGTATATTAACTTTGTCATTCCATTTGTAATACATCGAAATATTGCTCTAAGATAAAGTATATATATATATATATATATATATATATATATATATATATATATATATATATATATATATATATATATATATATATATATATATATATATATATATATATATATATATATATATATATATATAAAGTATATATATTCTGGGTCGTGGTGAAATTCTGAGTCGATCTAAGCATGTCCGTCCGTCCGTCTGTTGAAATCACGCTAACTTCCGAACGAAACAAGCTATCGATTTGAAACTTGGCATAAGTAGTTGTCATTGATGTAGGTTGGATTGTATTGCAAGTGGCCCATATTTTATCAAAATTTTATTTGTATAGAAAATTTTATAAACATTGTATTTCTATACAAAATTTTATCAAAATTTTATTTCTATAGAAAACTTTGTGAAAATTTTATTTCTATAAAGATTTTTATCAAATTTTTATTTCTATAGAAAATTTTATCAAAATTTTATTTCTATAAAAAATGTTGTCATAATTTTATTTCTATAGAAAATTTTGTCAAAATTTTATTTCTATAGAAAATGTTGTTAACATCTATAAAAAATTTTATCAAAATTCTATTTCTATAGACAATTCTAGCAAAATTGTATTTCTATAGAAAATTTTGTCAAAATTTTATTTCTATAGAAAATTTTGTCAAAATTTTATTTTTACAGAAAATTTTATCAACATTATATTTGTTTAATTCGGCTTGAGGTCATATGAATAAAAACAGATGTTGTTGTTTTTTGGAGTTGTATTTTTATTTAATATTATCCAATATTTCGAAACATCTCCGATGTTCGTTTTCAGGGAAAGTTTTTTAGAAGTAAAAACAAGGAACTTATTCGCAAACGAGTAAATCTATAAAAAATTTTGTAAAAATTTTATTTCTATAGAAAATTGTTAACATTTTATTTCTATAGAAAATTTTGTCAAAATTTTATTTCTATTGAAAATTTTGTCAACATCGTATTTCTATAAAAAATGCATTTTTAACGATTACTTACTATAATGCCCAAAAATATCATCCCAAATGTTTCTCCTAAAAACTAGAGCAATATTTTGTTTGGCTGTTAATACCTTTTTACATAGAAATGCAGAAGGTTTTGTCCACTTTATGTTATTTTTTTTTACTTCATACACAAACGCATTTCCATCAACTTACAACTAAACAAACGTACAATACATATAAAAGTTGTTGTTATTGTTACTACGTGAGGGCAAAAAAAGATTCGAAATCCTCGATTCCTTCACTATGTTTTCGAAAACAATTTGACTCGTTGTGTTTGATCCCGAAGACTGAAGTTGTTTGATTGACCGTTTCATACAACACAAACGAGAACGAGTTATGGTTGTATTCGAACTTACAAACATCGGTCCAAACGGGAACGACTACAAATCTCTACCTTACTTGTTGGGCTTCGAGATGTTCTCGAACACAAAAATATATGACCGATGCAATGCTCTATTATTGAGTATGATTCCTTCGTCTATTATTTGAAAGTAGAGTTTGTTTTAATTTTGTTTTTAAATACTATTGTTAATGATGTTGAACGATCAACGCTTCATCATAGACACAAACTACCGAAAAATATTTTTCTGGCAACACGATGTGGTAAGATATATAATCGTAAAATAAAGTTTACTTTTAGGAAGATTGTGGTAATATTGGTTGTGAGATTTGATGAACAGTATTGATTATTGACTTAATGTTTAAAAATTGTAGTATATCTTTAGGATGAATATGGTAAATAAGGGTTGCAAAATTCGATAAGCAGATCTAAACGGTTTGAGTACAGGTAGAGCTTTCACTTCTTTGTGTGCGTATTTTGTATAATTTCACTCGTTTGTCAACAGTTATGGCGAGAGTATCTCTCAGTGTTTTCAACTAATTTGTTTTCGTTTCTTTTGTTTTGTTTTCCACAAATGTATTCGCAAAATGATTAGGAAATTTTGATGAAGATATTTTTATATTTTACGTTTTAAATCTTGACATAAAGTTAACACAAATGTCGGAAACAAAACCAAAATCACAGCTTTAGTTTATAACGACACTTTTTTAAACTTAAGATTGTGTTATTCACTGGGAAAAAAGCTTTTTAATAAGAGCTTTAACAAAACACGTCCGCTCTCAACCACGATTAAAGTATGTATTTTCCATTTATATTTTTTCTTATTTCCAGAATTTGCAAAGTTTCATCAATATAATACCAAAGATTACATTGCTTTCCCATTAATTTTGTCTTTGATTGGTTCAAATTTTAATAGACGATTTCAATGTGTGGAAATTTTGGAAAGGAATTGTTACTAAAATTAAATTACCGAGCTCCTTAATAACCTTTTTATGCTAAAAGACTACAACTGCAAAAGAAGATCATAAATCTGCAACCTGGAACTAAGAATTGAACTTGATATTCTATGAACTTCTCTCTTATCACTGAGTGCTGCCCGATTCCATGTTAAGCTCAATGACAAGAGACCTCCTTTTTATAGCCGAGTCCGAACAGCTTTCCACATTGCAGTGAAACCACTTAGAGAAGCTTTGAAACCCTCAGAAATGCACCAGCATTACTGAGGTGGGATAATCCACCGCTGAAAAACTTTTTGGTGTTCGGTCGAAGCAGGAATCGAACCCACGACCTTGTGTATGCAAGGCGGGCATGCTAACCATTGCACCACGGTGGCTCCCAACATGGGTCTAAGAAAAATATAATTGTCATCATCTAAAATGTTATTATATTGATAAAAAGAATTTTGTTTGAATGAAAAGACAAAATGTTATAGTATTCATTAAAAATGTTTTTCTTCTAGTTAAAAGAACATGGTCACAACCTAAAATGTTTTGATCATTATGAAAAAACTTTTTTCATCGTCGAAAAAAGGACAGAGGAGGAAAAAAACACAAAATTAACTTTATTTATTTGTTTTTATTTATTTATAAACTCATTCATTGTTTATTTGTATTTATAATGCCGTTCAAGCAAACATCATATATTTTTAACACACTCTATTTTATTTCAATTTCAACAATAAGTTATTATTCCATATTTACATCGTGCCCATCAAATGTACAAACAAAGACATCATGTAACTGCAAATACAAATTAATGATCCATATAGCAAAATGCAGAACAAAAAACAGGTACATTTTTTTCATTACACTTTCCTTTTTTGTGTTCACATAAAACCACGTGCCACTTCTGAATAAATAAATTAACACAAAACACAGTAATTCCGTATTCTCCGCCCATTACAAGAAACAATCAACACACGACTGACGCGCAAATTGAAAATCGTGTGTACACACAAAAAATTATCACCAAAATTTTTTTCAATTAAACACTTAATTGAATTTGGAAACGGATACAATTAATATGTGTTGAGCATTACCCTAAATTAATACTCAACAGTGTGGTCCTAAACATGTGATCGGCACTGTGACTAGCGAATTGCCCTTTTACACATACGTCACATCATACATAGTTGCAATCGCTAGTGGCAAATACTCTCTTTCATTGTTGTTGTAATCATTGGCTGAATGTCGCCGAAAGTTTGCCGGCTTGACTTGAGTGACATTGATATATGTCAAATATAATTAATATGTTTTTTTGCGCCGACACAATAAGATCGCTCCCCCGTGGCAAGTAATAATCAATAAATAAGAAATAAAGTGAGCTAAATTAAAGAAATAAAGTGAGCTAAGCTAAAGAAATAAAGTGAAATCAATTGTTATTTAATTCTAATTGAGCATTTGTGTAAATTAAAGAAAACTTGAAATAAATAAGCTGTAATAAATGAAAACTTAAATGTAAAACTAAAATACCCTGTAAAAAAGAAGAAGAAAAAACAAAACTTACCTTTTTGAACTCATAGAATATACTTACCTACAAAAAAAAAAAAACAAAACAAATTGTTAAAACCTAAAACTTACCTGTTAATTATAAACCTATACTTACCAAATTACACTTAACTTTTTATACCTAAAACTTACCTATTGGAAACCATATACTTACCTTTGTTAAACTGAATAAAAACTAAATCAATAAAAACGTGAAAAAAAGCAAAACCAAAAACTTGAACTTTTTAACAAATCGTTTTGTTATTTGGAAGACAAAACATTTGGTCCATTCGAACCGAATAGTGAAGTGTTTAAGAATTACAGTGTTTTCAAAACTTTGTACAAATAAAATAGTGATCAAATCATTGTGATCAGTACATAAACGTTGTGAGGCTTGCCAAAATCAATTGAAAAGACAAATATTTGTGTTGAACGAAAAATAAAATTGTGAAACAAATAAATTGAAATAATTACATAACACACAATAAATCAATCGGGACGGTACGGTTTACAAAAACAATAAACTACCAATCCAGAATTTTCTGCAAAACAAAAGTGAGCCAAAAGTGTTCCCGTTTTAACGGTAGAACGCACATTACACACACACACACACACATACAAAAACACAAAAGTCAACGTGAGTACAAGCGTTGTTTTTTGTTCTTTGGCGCGACAAGCCAACGAAATATACTGGGTGCTGCAACTTCAACTCTCTCCGCATGATTTCATCCAAGGAGTTGTTTTTTTTTCTTATATGCTTTGACCCTGTATATTTTGGATGTTTGACCCGTGCAAACTTTATTTTCGTGGAAAATAGTTTGACCCCTTTTGTCTGAATCTTGCTTTGATAAAACGTGACCCAATAACAATTAATGAACCGTAGACTCAATTTTAACTGGGACCGAAAATAATTTATTGAACTCTCAAAACGACCTCATAATTTCCAACGGGTTATATTGGTAGCCATTTTGCATGTTGTATGTGTGAAAAATTACCCAACTCATTTTTTGTTTGTTTATGAGCAAATTAACTTAAGTCCTCGAATTCAAAATGGTTTTTATGTGACTCAAACTAATTGAAGAAAATATTCAAAATAAGAATAAGAACAAAATAAGAACTTGAATCTCGGAAGGAAGGATCTGATCTAAAGGACTCCGAACAGAAATATTGTTTGTTTAGTAAGCTCTAATACATTACTTAGCTCATTTGTTATGAATCTAAGTTCACTTTTGGAAATCTTTTAATTTTGTTTTGAATATGTGATCAAAGTTTCATGACAAAAATATATATATATAATTTGTGCTTATTTTCGATTTCACAGTAAATGCGGCCAAAAATATTTTAATTACCATTGGTTAAAAAGTAATATAAATTAAAATAGTTTTGTTTGAAGTTCTTTTGGAAAATCCGAAACTTCTGCACTTACCCTCGTATACTCACTCTGACAACACCCCTCGTATATTTCTCAGTGGGTAACTGGCAAACTGACTTAAGTCAATTAAAAATAAATTCGCCAAGTCTTTTGCAAAGTGGATTAAGTCCGTTTAAACACAACTTTTGAATCGTGAAAAACCTTTGATGGTTTTCGTAATCAGTGAAATTAAACATCTTGGATATATTTCAATTGGGATATGACCCAGAATATTTATTTTGAACACCACAAAGAAAAGTTTGTTCAAATGGTTTTTAGAATTTCTGCATTGACCCGTATATTTGATTTAGCGTCGTCTCTCGTACAAATTTCCTTCGCCAATGTACAAAGTAGCTTAAGTCAAGTAAAGAAAAATTAAACCAATGTTTTACAAAGTATTTTGAAAAAAAAAAGGATTTTTTTTGAAAACCTTTCTTAGTTATTCGTGACCCTTTACAATTCTCATGCATCTATGTTTTCGGAAACGTCTAAATTGTTGTTGAAAGTCGGGAGTAAAAAGAAAATTTACTGTTAAAGTTTGAATTGTGTGATATGCTGGAATTTGAATGCAGTATAAAATAATATTCCATATGAAAAAGTTAGTTGGTCTTTAATACAAACGCTATTCAAATTGTTACGGATCACCATACTTAAATTCTCACATGATTCTCAAACATTCGGACATATTGGGTTAGAGACGATCCTGTGAAGAATTTGTCATTTTCCTTTGCCTTCAAAAAGAAGATTTAACTTGCTTTTCGTAGTCTGAAATTTTACTTGTTAACCTCGATTGCCTTTTTGAAACTTTTTTGGAATTTTCGCGATATTTCATGCTTGTTCTTAACCTTGGCGCAAAGTTTCTTCCATTATATGACAAGGGTTTGTGTTTATAAATTCGAACATAACCCTTAAAAATTGTACATAAATTTTTGGAAGTGGTTACAGTTCGGATTCCCTGGATTACCCGTTTGCTTTATCTTTGCAAACTTTTGTTTTATCAAAATTTTGAGTTAAGACACGAAGTTATACAAAATGGAGAAAATTATTCGGGAGAAATTTGCCAATAGCATCAATGATTTAAATGATTTCGAGAGCAAAAACTTCGGGTGGTTTTTAATGCTTCAAGCCCTTCTTCAAACAAGCGAAGCCTTAATGATAATTTGTTTACTGGACCCATTCTCCAGCAAGATCTTGTCTTACAAATTTTGAAATGGAGGTTCTTTAAGTATGTTTATAGTGCAGATGTCACAAAAATGTACAGACAAATTCTGCTCGATAAAAATCAGACACAATATTTGCGTATACTTTTTAGAAAATCTCCTACAGACCCCTTAGAAGACTTTGAACTTTTAACAGTCACTTTTGGAGTTAACTGCGCGCCATTCCTGGCAATCCGGACACTTCTTCAACTTGCAGAAGATGTGGCGGACAAATATCCCATTGCATCAAAAATTATACGAGAAAATTTATACGTCGATGATGTTTTAGCTGGCGCGCACACTATTGAGGAAGCTATTAAATCTCGTCAGGAGTTAATTCTAGCTTTGGACTCTGCGGGTTTTAAACTAATGAAGTGGTCATCTAATAATCATAACGTCATTCAAGATTTGCCTTCGGAACAATTGCTTCCACTAAACTGGTTGGAGTTATCTGAGGACTCATCAACCAAGACACTAGGAGTTAGGTGGAACATATCGGGGGATTATTTCACTTTTAATCAGCCAACTATAGAAGTTAGGCGAAATTATACCAAAAGAGAAGTTTTATCCTTTATTGCAAAATTATTTGACCCTTGTGGATGGTTAGCTCCAGTCATTGTAGTAGCCAAATTGGTTATGCAGCAGATATGGCTGGACAAAATCGACTGGGATGACTCATTGAAAACTATTACGCTCATGAATTGGCAAAATTTCGTAAAAAACAGTGGCGCTATTGATTCTGTCTAAATTCCTAGATGGATTAATTATATCCCAAGCTCAAAAATAGAGATTCACGGTTTTTGCGATGCATCTGAGAGTGCATATGGGGCAGCTTTATATATTAGGGTTGAACTCCAAGGTCACCAAGTAGAAACGCATCTTATTGCTGCTAAGACCCATAAAAAAGATTTCATTGCCCCGACTCGAGTTGTGTGGAGCCGTTTTACTTTCTAAGCTGGCATCTGCAACCATTACAAACCTTAAAATTTCAAACTTCTCAACTCAGTTTTGGACAGATTCTACCATCGTGTTGGCATGGTTGAAAAAACCTCCATGTGCGTGGAGTACATTTGTGGGAAATCGTGTATCAGAGATTCTAGAAAATGTCGGCAAGGATAAATGGCGACATGTCGACTCAAAAGATAACCCAGCGGATGTCGCTAGTAGGGGGTGCACGCCTTCGGAATTACAATCTCATCTCTTATGGTGGCATGGGCCACAATGGTTAAAGTTACCCAGAGATAGATGGCCAACGTTCGAGAGTTCGGGAGACACAAACTTAGAAATAAAAACTGTGAGGGTTTTAACTGATTCAACCTTTGAGGACCCGTTGATTCGATTCTCTTCTTTACCTCGCGCTTACAGAGTAATGAGTTATGTTTTACGGTTTTGGAGAAACACCGGGCAAAATAGATCACATCTTAGAATTTCGACCCAGGAAATAACTCCAGAAGAAATTCAAGAGACAAAACGACGTTTGCTCATTATGACTCAAAGTCAATATTTTGCACACGAGTACACGAATTTAGTAAAGAAGATCAAAATTTCATCTACTAGTAGGTTGTTAACATTGAATCCATTTATTGACTCGCAGGGAGTTATGCGGTCCAATGGACGACTTGTACAGTCAACTGTCCTAAGTTATAACGAAAGACACCCTATTCTTTTACCATATGAAGCACGTTTCACACAACTGCTTGTCGAATTCACACACGCGATTACTCTACATGGGGGAAATCAACTTATGACCCGAGTATTGAGATCTGAATTTTGGATTTTCAGGTTAAAACCATTAGTAAAAAAAGTTATTTCTCAGTGGGTAACTGGCAAACTGACTTAAGTCAATTAAAAATAAATTCGCCAAGTCTTTTGCAAAGTGGATTAAGTCCGTTTAAACACAACTTTTGAATCGTGAAAAACCTTTGATGGTTTTCGTAATCAGTGAAATTAAACATCTTGGATATATTTCAATTGGGATATGACCCAGAATATTTATTTTGAACACCACAAAGAAAAGTTTGTTCAAATGGTTTTTAGAATTTCTGCATTGACCCGTATATTTGATTTAGCGTCGTCTCTCGTACAAATTTCCTTCGCCAATGTACAAAGTAGCTTAAGTCAAGTAAAGAAAAATTAAACCAATGTTTTACAAAGTATTTTGAAAAAAAAAGGATTTTTTTTGAAAACCTTTCTTAGTTATTCGTGACCCTTTACAATTCTCATGCATCTATGTTTTCGGAAACGTCTAAATTGTTGTTGAAAGTCGGGAGTAAAAAGAAAATTTACTGTTAAAGTTTGAATTGTGTGATATGCTGGAATTTGAATGCAGTATAAAATAATATTCCATATGAAAAAGTTAGTTGGTCTTTAATACAAACGCTATTCAAATTGTTACGGATCACCATACTTAAATTCTCACATGATTCTCAAACATTCGGACATATTGGGTTAGAGACGATCCTGTGAAGAATTTGTCATTTTCCTTTGCCTTCAAAAAGAAGATTTAACTTGCTTTTCGTAGTCTGAAATTTTACTTGTTAACCTCGATTGCCTTTTTGAAACTTTTTTGGAATTTTCGCGATATTTCATGCTTGTTCTTAACCTTGGCGCAAAGTTTCTTCCATTATATGACAAGGGTTTGTGTTTATAAATTCGAACATAACCCTTAAAAATTGTACATAAATTTTTGGAAGTGGTTACAGTTCGGATTTCCTGGATTACCCGTTTGCTTTATCTTTGCAAACTTTTGTTTTATCAAAATTTTGAGTTAAGACACGAAGTTATACAAAATGGAGAAAATTATTCGGGAGAAATTTGCCAATAGCATCAATGATTTAAATGATTTCGAGAGTATTTATGCCGTGGCAAAAACTTCGGGTGGTTTTTAATGCTTCAAGCCCTTCTTCAAACAAGCGAAGCCTTAATGATAATTTGTTTACTGGACCCATTCTCCAGCAAGATCTTGTCTTACAAATTTTGAAATGGAGGTTCTTTAAGTATGTTTATAGTGCAGATGTCACAAAAATGTACAGACAAATTCTGCTCGATAAAAATCAGACACAATATTTGCGTATACTTTTTAGAAAATCTCCTACAGACCCCTTAGAAGACTTTGAACTTTTAACAGTCACTTTTGGAGTTAACTGCGCGCCATTCCTGGCAATCCGGACACTTCTTCAACTTGCAGAAGATGTGGCGGACAAATATCCCATTGCATCAAAAATTATACGAGAAAATTTATACGTCGATGATGTTTTAGCTGGCGCGCACACTATTGAGGAAGCTATTAAATCTCGTCAGGAGTTAATTCTAGCTTTGGACTCTGCGGGTTTTAAACTAATGAAGTGGTCATCTAATAATCATAACGTCATTCAAGATTTGCCTTCGGAACAATTGCTTCCACTAAACTGGTTGGAGTTATCTGAGGACTCATCAACCAAGACACTAGGAGTTAGGTGGAACATATCGGGGGATTATTTCACTTTTAATCAGCCAACTATAGAAGTTAGGCGAAATTATACCAAAAGAGAAGTTTTATCCTTTATTGCAAAATTATTTGACCCTTGTGGATGGTTAGCTCCAGTCATTGTAGTAGCCAAATTGGTTATGCAGCAGATATGGCTGGACAAAATCGACTGGGATGACTCATTGAAAACTATTACGCTCATGAATTGGCAAAATTTCGTAAAAAACAGTGGCGCTATTGATTCTGTCTAAATTCCTAGATGGATTAATTATATCCCAAGCTCAAAAATAGAGATTCACGGTTTTTGCGATGCATCTGAGAGTGCATATGGGGCAGCTTTATATATTAGGGTTGAACTCCAAGGTCACCAAGTAGAAACGCATCTTATTGCTGCTAAGACCCATAAAAAAGATTTCATTGCCCCGACTCGAGTTGTGTGGAGCCGTTTTACTTTCTAAGCTGGCATCTGCAACCATTACAAACCTTAAAATTTCAAACTTCTCAACTCAGTTTTGGACAGATTCTACCATCGTGTTGGCATGGTTGAAAAAACCTCCATGTGCGTGGAGTACATTTGTGGGAAATCGTGTATCAGAGATTCTAGAAAATGTCGGCAAGGATAAATGGCGACATGTCGACTCAAAAGATAACCCAGCGGATGTCGCTAGTAGGGGGTGCACGCCTTCGGAATTACAATCTCATCTCTTATGGTGGCATGGGCCACAATGGTTAAAGTTACCCAGAGATAGATGGCCAACGTTCGAGAGTTCGGGAGACACAAACTTAGAAATAAAAACTGTGAGGGTTTTAACTGATTCAACCTTTGAGGACCCGTTGATTCGATTCTCTTCTTTACCTCGCGCTTACAGAGTAATGAGTTATGTTTTACGGTTTTGGAGAAACACCGGGCAAAATAGATCACATCTTAGAATTTCGACCCAGGAAATAACTCCAGAAGAAATTCAAGAGACAAAACGACGTTTGCTCATTATGACTCAAAGTCAATATTTTGCACACGAGTACACGAATTTAGTAAAGAAGATCAAAATTTCATCTACTAGTAGGTTGTTAACATTGAATCCATTTATTGACTCGCAGGGAGTTATGCGGTCCAATGGACGACTTGTACAGTCAACTGTCCTAAGTTATAACGAAAGACACCCTATTCTTTTACCATATGAAGCACGTTTCACACAACTGCTTGTCGAATTCACACACGCGATTACTCTACATGGGGGAAATCAACTTATGACCCGAGTATTGAGATCTGAATTTTGGATTTTCAGGTTAAAACCATTAGTAAAAAAAGTTATACACAACTGTAAGATATGTATTCTGTATAAACGACACACACAATCTCAAATTATGGCATCTCTGCCTCCTGAACGTACGTTACTGACAAGACCGTTCACAAATACCGGGGTCGATTTTGCAGGGCCCTTCCATATAAAGAATTATAAAACCCGCGTATGTTTAATTACAAAGGGTTATATTTGCATTTTCGTATGTTTCGCTACTAAAGCCATTCATTTGGAAGTCACTAGTGATTTATCATCGGAAGCTTTTCTTGCAGCGTTTGCTCGCTTTATCGTTCGCCGCGGATGTCCGTCGTGTATATATTCAGACAACGGAAAAAAACTTTGTAGGAGCAGCTGAACTGCTTAAAAAGGATCGTCTTGTATTTATAAAAAAATTGCAAACCCAAACTGTTCAACAAAATTCACATCATAACCTTACATGGAAGTTTATACCTCCAGGTGCACCACATATGGGTGGCTTATGGGAGGCAGGAGTAAAATCTTTAAAGACCCACTTACGCAAGTACATTCCAACAATGAGTTTTACCTTTGAAGAACTTTCAACAATACTGGCCCGTATAGAAGCTTGTCTGAATTCCAAACCTTTAAGTAAGTCTAGTGAAGATCCGAATGATTTTTCTCCATTGACTCCTGGGCATTTTTTGATTGGCACTTCCATGCTTGCTCCTCCGGAGCCTGATGTCTCAGACGAAGATATAACCTTAGCAAATCGATGGAAACGTCTTAAGATAGTTTCCCACTATTTCTGTATGCGTTGGAAATCTGCATATCTCCGAGAACTGCATCGTCGTACTAAGTGGAAATATCCTCAGCATAACCTTGAGGAAAATGATCTTGTGGTCGTACGAGATGATAGGTTTCCTCCAACGGATTGGGTTACGGGTCGTATTGAGAAAACATATCCTGGTTCTGACCAAAAAACCCGCGTAGTAGACATTCGGACCGTGAATGGAGTAATAAGTAGACCAATTACTAAACTGGTCAAACTTTTTTCCGCGTGACTAGGCTGTTGCGCAATTATCAACAAGGTACTCGCAGCATTTTTTCATTTCAGGTATGACAGCTTATTTACCCCGTTCGGAGAATGCAAGCGAAGGTCGCCGAGGTCTAGATCGGGTAGGCCGGTCAAATCAACGGCTACAACCTCAGCGGCAGCGCTCGAACAGCGTCCGGAATGGCCATGTTGACCGGCGAGGCAGACCCACATTTTGGCAGTACTCTTGCGGTATTTGTCAAGAAGACCATGCCCTCAGTTCATGTCCTCGATTTCGAGAGAAGACACCAGCACAGCGGTACGAGAGGGTAGAGCGGAGGGGATATTGTCGAAACTGCCTCGCACGAAGCCACCTGACCCCTGATTGTCCGTCCATTACAGGGTGCCGCCATTGTGACCAACGCCATCACACTCTCTTGCATGGAGCCCCTCAACACGAGGATCCTTTGCGACCTGCCCATCTTTTTGGGGGGTTACCTGAAGTGCCAGCGCAGCGGGCAGAATCAAATTCTTTTAGGTGGGATCTGGTTTTTGTCCCCACAGCTATAGTTCGGGTGTCGGAAGATGAGGTAGATCGCTATACCACCATTCGAGCGCTCATCTGTCAATCGTCTACCATGTCCAAGATAGCCTACTCGACGTTTCGCCGCATTGGACTGCGGTCCTTTACGTATCAGGGACAAAGGTTCACAAGTTTTAAATTGATGCCTCGCAAAACTAGCAGTACTTGGGCATTAAGAGTTAATGCGCTAATTACGGACACTCTACCAACCAGACCCTATTCGGACCCTATGATCGATGACCCGACCCGTGACTTGCCACAGGATACTTTAGCCGATATGGACCCGCGGTCTAACTCACCAATAGACTTGGAACTAGGGGCAGACGTGTTCCCGGCGCTTCGAAGGGACGGTCATGTCCATACCGGCCTTGGGGATGTCTATGCATACCAAACAACATTGGGCTACATAATTTTGGGTCCTATTCGAAATATGCCTAGACAGTAAGAAAAGGTAACACTTATCATGAGGGGCCAGAATGTTGAGCATTACCCTAAATTAATACTCAACAGTGTGGTCCTAAACATGTGATCGGCACTGTGACTAGCGAATTGCCCTTTTACACATACGTCACATCATACATAGTTGCAATCGCTAGTGGCAAATACTCTCTTTCATTGTTGTTGTAATCATTGGCTGAATGTCGCCGAAAGTTTGCCGGCTTGACTTGAGTGACATTGATATATGTCAAATATAATTAATACCCAATAAACACAAACGTTTGAAAAATACTAAAATTCAATAATTTTTCAAACATTTTTTCAAAGGATTAAGGTAATATTCAAGTTGAGAAATTGTTGAGAAAATCGCGTTCTCAACAAAAAACAGATATTACCCTCAACAGTAAAATTCAACACAATAGCAATAATTTCTCAATTGTAATCCTCAAATTGAAATGCATCGCTACTCAATAATTTCTCAAACAGTTTTCAATGTGAGAAAAATAAAAAATTAGCATTGTTGCGAATACTTCCAAACCACAATTTGTATGAAAGTCAATCCTAATTTTAACTGAAAGTCAATACTAAATTTCTAGGGATTTTGTAAATTTTATTATTTTTTCGTTAACAAATATAATAATATTAAAAATAACATTAATAATATATAAAAATAATATAATACCAATCAAAACGTAATTATCTTATTATTAATTATATAAATAAAACTATGAATACAACTTTAAATATCTTAAACATTTTTACATGTATAATTCCATTTCCTCCATAATGTTGGTGTCAAATAACTATTAATTAATATGCTGACAATTTGAAATAATTACTATCGAGGAACTTGCTGGCTTGTGTGTTAGAATAGATTCCAGCAAGAGGAAATCACAAAATATCAAACTGATGACTGGATGTAAATTGATGTAATGCACATTTTCATCCAGAAGTTCGTGATATAGGAATTGTTGCACTTTGTTTTAATTGAAAGTTTTCTGAAAACTTTTCTTTGTTGTTTCCTTCATCGTTTTTCATCGGTCAACATCTTCCAAGAATATACCATCCAATGATTTTAGTTTTCTGCAAAACAATCGAGTTTTGTGATTTCCATTATGTTTTCATTTCACTTTTTATTTTGACTTACCAATTTGTATTTCTTCCAACTGACCACGTACTTCGTGACACAAAATGTATTGAAAACCACAAAATTCGATTTCCTCAAGAACGTTGGTGTTACAAAATTGTTGTTATTAAAATACTGCCAATTTTCAGGAACTTGATGGCCAGGTAATTGGAATAAATTTCCAGCAATTTCAATTCACAAAATAACAAATTAAACCGATGATGCGATGTAAATTAAACTATCGATGTGATGCGAATTATCATCCAGTATTTGTTGATATGGAAAAGCATAAAACAAGTTTTTTTTTTTTTTGGTTGCACTTTGATTTATGGAAACTTTCTTTTCTCGATAAAGGTGGGTATTAAGTTCGAGTTTAGCCGCTAAAATCCTCATTTTTTCACGATTACTTTTCTTTAGTAATCCATTTTAATGAATACAAACTTTGTGCAAATTTACTTTGGGATATTCCCCATCAAGTTATAATGAAATCTGCAACAAATATGTATAATTTTATGACTTTTTTACTGATTTAGTTTTCACTTTAGTGAAAATTAGCGGCTAAACTCGAACTTAATACTCACCTTAAGCCACTATCATTTTTCATCGGCAAGCCACAATGTGTCCAAGAATCAGCATCCAAATATTTTAGTTGTCTGCAAAGAGATTTGAGTTTAGTCACTTCCTTAAAGTTTTCATTTCGTGTTTTAGTTTTACTTACCAATTATTATAAGTAATTTCAATTGATTATTAAAAAATTTCCACATTTTTGTATTTCTTCCACGAACTTTGTTGTCCAAAGTAGTATTGAAAACCATGTGGTTTTTTCGTTGCATTTCAGGGTAGTGTTTTGTCAAAGTTTTCTCCAATTATCTTCAACACATTTTCAAAGTTTTCGTCAAAATTTTGCCAAATTGGTTGTAATTCGCAAACAATTTGAAGATGTATTGAAGATGAGCTGTTTCAAGTCAAGTTGAATTTATGTTGAAAATGATATTTACCCTCAAACTGAAAAGGTGTTGCATTTGACAAACGCTCATCCTGTGTTTATTGGGTATGTTTTTTTGCGCCGACACAATAAGATCGCTCCCCCGTGGCAAGTAATAATCAATAAATAAGAAATAAAGTGAGCTAAGCTAAAGAAATAAAGTGAAATCAATTGTTATTTAATTCTAATTGAGCATTTGTGTAAATTAAAGAAAACTTGAAATAAATAAGCTGTAATAAATGAAAACTTAACTGTAAAACTAAAATACACTGTAAAAAAAAGAAGAAGAAAAAACAAAACTTACCTTTTTGAACTCATAGAATATACTTACCTACAAAAAAAAAAAAAAACAAATTGTTAAAACCTAAAACTTACCTGTTAATTCTAAACCTAAAACTTACCTGTTAATTATAAAACTATACTTACCAAATTACACTTAACTTTTTATACCTAAAACTTACCTATTGGAAACCATATACTTACCTTTGTTAAACTGAATAAAAACTAAATCAATAAAAACGTGAAAAAAAGCAAAACCAAAAACTTGAACTTTTTAACAAATCGTTTTGTTATTTGGAAGACAAAACAAATATGTTAATTGATTCAATTAATTATTAAATCCGAATAAAAACCAATTAAAAAATGATGATTGATATTTGACGTTTCCAATTAAAATATTAATTGATTCAATCAATTGTTTAATCAATTCGGAAATAATTTTCAATTACAAACGTGATTGAAATTTTTTCCGTTTCCAATAACACATGTGATTGATCCAATCACATTTGTGATTGAAATTTAGTAATTTTGATGGAAAGAACGAAAAGAGAACAAGAGAACGGGTATTTATTCAACAATGTATGATGAGATCAGTCTGTGGAAGTAACTCGTAGCGAACGATCGGGTTTTTGTTTTTCGCGTAAATTGAAAAACATGATTGGCGACATTCTGTCTGCTGCATTCAAAATGTGTGTATAAATATTTTGAACGCAACAACAAATCATAGCAAAGGGTTGAAATAAATAAAGTGTGCAACAACAAATGGCCACGTGGTAAAGGTTTGAAAAAATATTTTATTTCGTGAAATCATTTGATCAAATATATAAGAATATGTTTGCAATCAAAAGGTGGGTACCGTATTGATCTTTTAAAATTATAATTTTTTTTCACTCCTAGTTTTCTTAAAACCAAGAGCTGTATGGGGTTTTTGGAAGATTCACCTTGAAGTTGCATTAAATTGCATTTTTGTTTTACCTGCATTTTTCAGTTTGAACCCAAGTAGAGAGAAGTATATCTGATATATATACTAATGAGCTGAATTATGTAATGGTAAAAAGTACTTTCTTTCCATTTATATTTTTTTCTATTTCCAGAATTTGCAAAGTATAATCAATATAACACCAAATATTACCTTGCTTTCCCATTATTTTTGTCTTTGATTGATTCAAATTTTAATAGATGATTTCAATATGTGTAGAAAGGAATTGTTACTAAAATTAAATTACCGAGCTCCTTAATACACCTTTTTATGCTAATAGACTACAACTGCAAAAGAAGATTATAAATCTGCAACCGGGAATTAAGAATTGAACTTGATATTCTATGCAGGTACACTAAAAAACAGTGAACCCACCAGGAAGAAAACATTTAGTTATTTTTAGAATTTTTTTAATATTTTTAGAAAATTTTAACTAAACAGTATTACAAAAATATAAGTAAATATTTTTCGATAAAATCAAGAAAATTTATTAGACGTTAAAGAAAATTTTGTAGTTTGAAAGAAAAAAATTGGAGTTCAAAATTGCAAGAATGTCTTTAGTGACATACGAAGTTCATGATGGTCACATTTGTAATAAAACTTATAAATTTAAAGAAATGATGAACTATTTTGTGAGAAGTACGAATTTAGTAAAACTTTTTACTTCATTTGTGTATAAAATTTTCCCGTTTTTTAGTTAATTTAACTAACATACGAAAAAATTATTAGAGTAAAGAAAACTTTCTCCATATATAATAATTCCATGAACTAAAATAAAGTTAAATTGGCTTTAGTGAAATAGAGAGTTCACTTTTTTTTGAGTGTAATGTTTACAAAAATTAACTTTTAATTGAACAAAATTAAATTCTAATTATTCTGTTTACTTTCAGAAAAACTAATTTAGCTTACAGGCTGTGATTTATTGGAAATCATATAAATATTAGAAGGAACATGCTGACATCGTTAATATGATAAGGAAGATAATGATTTATATAGTTTATTTTTTTAACCCTTTAGTTGTTATTGATCATAATTGTATGTCTAAGTTGTGTTAGAACAAAACACACAAATAACAAAAACCAAATTCTTTAGTCTATAGCATTCGCAACAATTTGAAGATGTATTCAAGATGAGCTGTTTCAAGTCAAGTTGAATTTATGTTGAAAATGATATTTACCCTCAAACTGAAAAGGTGTTGCATTTGAAAAACGCTCATCCTGTGTTTATTGGGTATGTTTTTTTGCGCCGACACAATAAGATCGCTCCCCCGTGGCAAGTAATAATCAATAAATAAGAAATAAAGTGAGCTAAATTAAAGAAATAAAGTGAGCTAAGCTAAAGAAATAAAGTGAAATCAATTGTTATTTAATTCTAATTGAGCATTTATGTAAATTAAAGAAAACTTGAAATAAATAAGCTGTAATAAATGAAAACTTAACTGTATAACTAAAATACACTGTAAAAAAAAGAAGAAGAAAAAACAAAACTTACCTTTTTGAACTCATAGAATATACTTACCTACAAAAAAAAAAAAACAAATTGTTAAAACCTAAAACTTACCTGTTAATTCTAAACCTAAAACTTACCTGTTAATTATAAACCTATACTTACCAAATTACACTTAACTTTTTATACCTAAAACTTACCTATTGGAAACCATATACTTACCTTTGTTAAACTGAATAAAAACTAAATCAATAAAAACGTGAAAAAAAGCAAAACCAAAAACTTGAACTTTTTAACAAATCGTTTTGTTATTTGGAAGACAAAACAAATATGTTAATTGATTCAATTAATTATTAAATCCGAATAAAAACCAATTAAAAAATGATGATTGATATTTGACGTTTCCAATTAAAATATTAATTGATTCAATCAATTGTTTAATCAATTCGGAAATAATTTTCAATTACAAACGTGATTGAAAATTTTTCCGTTTCCAATAACACATGTGATTGATCCAATCACATTTGTGATTGAAATTTAGTAATTTTGATGGAAAGAACGAAAAGAGAACAAGAGAACGGGTATTTATTCAACAATGTATGATGAGATCAGTCTGTGGAAGTAACTCGTAGCGAACGATCGGGTTTTTGTTTTTCGCGTAAATTGAAAAACATGATTGGCGACATTCTGTCTGCTGCATTCAAAATGTGTGTATAAATATTTTGAACGCAACAACAAATCATAGCAAAGGGTTGAAATAAATAAAGTGTGCAACAACAAATGGCCACGTGGTAAAGGTTTGAAAAAATATTTTATTTCGTGAAATCATTTTATCAAATATATAAGAATATGTTTGCAATCAAAAGGTGGGTACCGTATTGATCTTTTAAAATTATAATTTTTTTCACTCCTAGTTTTCTTAAAACCAAGAGCTGTATGGGGTTTTTGGAAGATTCACCTTGAAGTTGCATTAAATTGCATTTTTGTTTTACCTGCATTTTTCAGTTTGAACCCAAGTAGAGAGAAGTATATCTGATATATATACTAATGAGCTGAATTATGTAATGGTAAAAAGTACTTTCTTTCCATTTATATTTTTTTCTATTTCCAGAATTTGCAAAGTATAATCAATATAACACCAAATATTACCTTGCTTTCCCATTATTTTTGTCTTTGATTGATTCAAATTTTAATAGATGATTTCAATATGTGTAGAAAGGAATTGTTACTAAAATTAAATTACCGAGCTCCTTAATACACCTTTTTATGCTAATAGACTACAACTGCAAAAGAAGATTATAAATCTGCAACCGGGAATTAAGAATTGAACTTGATATTCTATGCAGGTACACTAAAAAACAGTGAACCCACCAGGAAGAAAACATTTAGTTATTTTTAGAATTTGTTTAATATTTTTAGAAAATTTTAACTAAACAGTATTACAAAAATATAAGTAAATATTTTTCGATAAAATCAAGAAAATTTATTAGACGTTAAAGAAAATTTTGTAGTTTGAAAGAAAAAAATTGGAGTTCAAAATTGCAAGAATGTCTTTAGTGACATACGAAGTTCATGATGGTCACATTTGTAATAAAACTTATAAATTTAAAGAAATGATGAACTATTTTGTGAGAAGTACGAATTTAGTAAAACTTTTTACTTCATTTGTGTATAAAATTTTCCCGTTTTTTAGTTAATTTAACTAACATACGAAAAAATTATTAGAGTAAAGAAAACTTTCTCCATATATAATAATTCCATGAACTAAAATAAAGTTAAATTGGCTTTAGTGAAATAGAGAGTTCACTTTTTTTTGAGTGTAATGTTTACAAAAATTAACTTTTAATTGAACAAAATTAAATTCTAATTATTCTGTTTACTTTCAGAAAAACTAATTTAGCTTACAGGCTGTGATTTATTGGAAATCATATAAATATTAGAAGGAACATGCTGACATCGTTAATATGATAAGGAAGATAATGATTTATATAGTTTATTTTTTTAACCCTTTAGTTGTTATTGATCATAATTGTATGTCTAAGTTGTGTTAGAACAAAACACACAAATAACAAAAACCAAATTCTTTAGTCTATAGCATTCGCAACAATTTGAAGATGTATTCAAGATGAGCTGTTTCAAGTCAAGTTGAATTTATGTTGAAAATGATATTTACCCTCTAACTGAAAAGGTGTTGCATTTGAAAAACGCTCATCCTGTGTTTATTGGGTATGTTTTTTTGCGCCGACACAATAAGATCGCTCCCCCGTGGCAAGTAATAATCAATAAATAAGAAATAAAGTGAGCTAAATTAAAGAAATAAAGTGAGCTAAGCTAAAGAAATAAAGTGAAATCAATTGTTATTTAATTCTAATTGAGCATTTATGTAAATTAAAGAAAACTTGAAATAAATAAGCTGTAATAAATGAAAACTTAACTGTATAACTAAAATACACTGTAAAAAAAAGAAGAAGAAAAAACAAAACTTACCTTTTTGAACTCATAGAATATACTTACCTACAAAAAAAAAAAAAACAAATTGTTAAAACCTAAAACTTACCTGTTAATTCTAAACCTAAAACTTACCTGTTAATTATAAACCTATACTTACCAAATTACACTTAACTTTTTATACCTAAAACTTACCTATTGGAAACCATATACTTACCTTTGTTAAACTGAATAAAAACTAAATCAATAAAAACGTGAAAAAAAGCAAAACCAAAAACTTGAACTTTTTAACAAATCGTTTTGTTATTTGGAAGACAAAACAAATATGTTAATTGATTCAATTAATTATTAAATCCGAATAAAAACCAATTAAAAAATGATGATTGATATTTGACGTTTCCAATTAAAATATTAATTGATTCAATCAATTGTTTAATCAATTCGGAAATAATTTTCAATTACAAACGTGATTGAAAATTTTTCCGTTTCCAATAACACATGTGATTGATCCAATCACATTTGTGATTGAAATTTAGTAATTTTGATGGAAAGAACGAAAAGAGAACAAGAGAACGGGTATTTATTCAACAATGTATGATGAGATCAGTCTGTGGAAGTAACTCGTAGCGAACGATCGGGTTTTTGTTTTTCGCGTAAATTGAAAAACATGATTGGCGACATTCTGTCTGCTGCATTCAAAATGTGTGTATAAATATTTTGAACGCAACAACAAATCATAGCAAAGGGTTGAAATAAATAAAGTGTGCAACAACAAATGGCCACGTGGTAAAGGTTTGAAAAAATATTTTATTTCGTGAAATCATTTTATCAAATATATAAGAATATGTTTGCAATCAAAAGGTGGGTACCGTATTGATCTTTTAAAATTATAATTTTTTTCACTCCTAGTTTTCTTAAAACCAAGAGCTGTATGGGGTTTTTGGAAGATTCACCTTGAAGTTGCATTAAATTGCATTTTTGTTTTACCTGCATTTTTCAGTTTGAACCCAAGTAGAGAGAAGTATATCTGATATATATACTAATGAGCTGAATTATGTAATGGTAAAAAGTACTTTCTTTCCATTTATATTTTTTTCTATTTCCAGAATTTGCAAAGTATAATCAATATAACACCAAATATTACATTGCTTTCCCATTATTTTTGTCTTTGATTGATTCAAATTTTAATAGATGATTTCAATATGTGTAGAAAGGAATTGTTACTAAAATTAAATTACCGAGCTCCTTAATACACCTTTTTATGCTAATAGACTACAACTGCAAAAGAAGATTATAAATCTGCAACCGGGAATTAAGAATTGAACTTGATATTCTATGCAGGTACACAAAAAAAACAGTGAACCAACCAGGAAGAAAACATTTAGTTATTTTTAGAATTTTTTTAATATTTTTAGAAAATTTTAACTAAACAGTATTACAAAAATATAAGTAAATATTTTTCGATAAAATCAGGAAAATTTATTAGACGTTAAAGAAAATTTTGTAGTTTGAAAGAAAAAAATTGGAGTTCAAAATTGCAAGAATGTCTTTAGTGACATACGAAGTTCATGATGGTCACATTTGTAATAAAACTTATAAATTTAAAGAAATGATGAACTATTTTGTGAGAAGTACGAATTTAGTAAAACTTTTTACTTCATTTGTGTATAAAATTTTCCCGTTTTTTAGTTAATTTAACTAACATACGAAAAAATTATTAGAGTAAAGAAAACTTTCTCCATATATAATAATTCCATGAACTAAAATAAAGTTAAATTGGCTTTAGTGAAATAGAGAGTTCACTTTTTTTTGAGTGTAATGTTTACCAAAATTAGCTTTTAATTGAACAAAATTAAATTCTAATTATTCTGTTTACTTTCAGAAAAACTAATTTAGCTTACAGGCTGTGATTTATTGGAAATCATATAAATATTAGAAGGAACATGCTGACATCGTTAATATGATAAGGAAGATAATGATTTATATAGTTTATTTTTTTAACCCTTTAGTTGTTATTGATCATAATTGTATGTCTAAGTTGTGATAGAACAAAACACACAAATAACAAAAACCAAATTCTTTAGTCTATAGCATAATTCAGAAAAATAAAACATTGAAGATTTTTTATAACAAACGCATATTTTCTTTTATTTCAAATAAAACTAAATAAGATTTTGGGGACGCAATATATACATTTTTTGATTGAAATTTATTGCCAATATCATTTAATAATTTAATTGAATCAATCAAATAGCTGATTAATTTTTGTCGCGAAATTAATTGAAATTGTAATTGATTCAATCAAAACTGTGATTGCATTTTATGTCTAAAACCAAGCACATTTTTAATTGATTCAATCACACAATTGATTGATTCCGTGACAAAATTCTATTAAATTTTTAATTGAAAATCGTGTCGGTTTTCAATCAAAATGGGTGATTGTACTATCATTTTCGTGATTGAAGGCATTTCAATTAAAAAAAATGATTGAATCCGCTATTTTTGTGATTGAAATAAAAAAAAATTTTGTGTGTAGAAACATGTGTTCAAAAAAGACGCATCCGCAATTTTTTTACAATGGAAAAATTAGAAATGCGTGCTGTCATTAAATATTTACATAAAAAAGGTTTATCGGGACAAGAAATTCATAATGATATGGTGAATGTGTTAGGTGAAAGTGCTCCTTCATATGCAACAGTATAAAATTGGGTTGCTGAATTTAAACGTGGTCGTACAAGCATTGAAGATGAACCACGTAGTGGACGTCCAAAAACAGCAACAACAACAGAAATTGTAGCCAAAGTGCATGATATGGTATTAAATGATCGACGAATAAAAGTGCGTGAAATTGCTAATATCATGGGCATCTCAAATTATCGAGTCCATTTAATTTTGCATGAAGAACTACAGATGAAAAAGCTTTCTGCAAGATGGGTGCCACATTTGTCGCTCAAAAACGCATAAGAATGAACATTTCTCAAGCTTGTTTGGATTGTTTTAAGCGAAACAAAATGGATTTTAAGCGTCGTTTCATAACTGTTGATGAGGCATGGATCCACCATTATATTCCAGAGACAAAAGAACAATCCAAACAATGGACTGAAGCTGGAGGAAGTGCCCCAAAGAAGGCAAAAACAATTCAATCGGCTGGTAAGGTTATGGCAACGGTTTTTGGGTATTTTATTGATTGACTATCTGCAAAAGGGTAAAACAATAAAGTCAGAGTACTATCGCAACCATTTGGATCAATTAATTGCACAAATTCGAGAAAAACGTCCTGGCTAACAACACCAGCGCACAAGAGTGTTTTAACAATGGCTAAAATCCACCCACCTTATTCTCCTGATTTAGCTCCTAGTGACTTTTACTTGTTCCCAAAATTAAAAAAATCCTTGCTGGCAAGCGTTTTATCTCCAATGAAGATGCAATTACAGTTGTAAACCACTATTTTGAAGACCTTAAGGAAAACTATTTTAATTAATGGATAGAATTGCTAGAAAAGCGTTGGACTAAGTGTATTGAAGTTTCAGGAAAATAAAAATATTTTTGAAAAACTAACTATTCTCTTTCATTGATAGGCTAAGAAGTTTCCAAACCGCCCTCGTATATTTAAAAATCATTAAAGTTTTTGTAACTTTTAACGATAAATTTTAATAGTGTTTGGATAATAAACCAAACTAGGTGAGTATACTTTTGATACTAATTTGTTTATAAATATATTCTTCCTTATATACACTTACAAACTAAACTGCCTGTGCATCAGACCAACTGATCGTCGCACACAGCTAATTCTTATCTACTTTGTTACATTATAAGATCCCACACACATGCGCTCTTATCAGCTAGTACAATGATTTTATGGCGATCCTAAGTAAACAAATGCGTCTCTATTTTTATTGTCGCCGTTTTCGTATTCATGTTCAAAAGATATTTATTTTGAACAAATAGTTGACACTATAGGCATGCCGTTTGATTACTTCTGCGCATCTTTTTGCCATTGGTTAGGATTAAATGTTCAATGGTATCCTATGCAAATAGATTTCGTAAGCCTTTTGCAAAAATTTAATACCAATTTTTCGTTTTACAACTTTCCAAAGGTTATTTTATAACTTTTACATAAGGAGGCTGAGCTGGCCAGTCAAGCACCCGCAATTTTTCATCGGAATCCATTGTTTTACCACCTAACACGTGTGCTGGAGGTCATGGATTAAGGCTTTCTTTGCAGCCTTTGTACTAAATTTCTACCATCCGATCCATGCAAGTTAAACTTTGAGTCGTAGGAAAATATAACATATTACCGCTGCTCCTGTAATAATCCGGGCACCAATAGTATCAGTAAAACACGTTGTATAGATTTTAATATTCTTACAATTTCTTTATTAGCTCTATCACCTTCAACGTTTGGTACTCAAGTGTCAGAAGTTAGTTGTACATCAATTTCCTTCATATCATTAATTTCCTTCAAACATCAATTATCTTTTATATTTACATCCGTTATTCGCAATTGTTTACATCTTATATTTCCTTGACGTTTACTTAATACTAGCCCTGTTCACAATCATTACACGCTTTTTTCTTTAATAAGGTTTACAATACTATAATTACAAGTGCTCTTAATTTACCATGATTGCGCTTGACTAATCTACTCCATAATCCCTGCCAAAACGCAATGGAGGCCTAATGACTCTTCCACTTCTTGTCATTGACGGTTGTATTGTGTTATGACTTTCTAATGCTTCTGAAGCTGGACTTTCAGGAATCATGGCATGACCACAACTTGTTGTGATATGCTCAGATATTACTGAAGGCACTGTTTCATCCACATTAGTCTCTTCAGAACTCTCAACTGTTTGGTTTCTTTGACACCCATCAAAAGCTAAAATACATTGAGATGTTCGACTAGTATCGTCGGCAGTTGTACTTTGTTCCTCATTTCTACCATCTTTTAGATTGGATCGAAAGAATAAATCACTAGCAAATACATCATTATTCCTGGACTTTTTAATATGCCTTCTATTTCTTCGGAAACTTTTTCCAAAATTATCCTTTATCAAATAAGACCTGCTTCCTACTCTTTCGATAATTGAACCATAACGCCATTCTTTGTTATTCATTCTAAATATTACACCCTCTCCAATTCTCAATAGGGGTAACTTTCTCGCGTTTCGGTCATAATAGTACTTCTGTATTTTATTCTTCTTTCTAATTTTGTCTTGAATTTGCTTTTCATTAGTAGATTGTCTTGTTCACATAGATGAAGATATTGGTAACTTTGTCTTTACAATTCTCCCAAAAAATAGTTCAGACGGGGTAATTTGTCTTGCCGTTAAAGGTGTTGTGTTATATTCTAATATGCGATATTGAAAATTATTGTAATCATTCGCTTCAATACAGCGCTTTAAGATGTTTTTGGCAATAGCAACACCCTTTTCAGCTAAGCCATTACTTTGAGCATATCCCGGACTGGAAAATCTAAACACTACATTGTACTCATTTCGGAATCGCTCAAATTCTGATGATCCATCTCACTATCGTGGGATATCCCACCCTGTCACATAACCGCGTTATTACTTCAATGACATCCTTAGACGACTTTCCCTTTATATTCTCTGCTACCAAGTAATTCGAATATGCATCTATCAACGACATAAAGGGTGATTCTTTTGAGGTTAGGATTTTCATGCATTAGTATTGGACAGATCACGTGGGATTTCAGACATGGTGTCAAAGAGAAAGATGCTCAGTATGCTTTGACATTTCATCATGAATAGACTTACTAACGAGCAACGCTTGCAAATCATTGAATTTTATTACCAAAATCAGTGGCAGAAAATCCGCTTTTTTATCGACAAATTTTGTTCAGCGATGAGGCTCATTTCTGGTTGAATGGCTACGTAAATAAGCAAAATTGCCGCATTTGGAGTGAAGAGCAACCAGAAGCCGTTCAAGAACTGCCCATGCATCCCGAAAAATGCACTGTTTGGTGTGGTTTGTACGCTGGTGGAATCATTGGACCGTATTTTTTCAAAGATGCTGTTGGACGCAACGTTACGGTGAATGGCGATCGCTATCGTTCGATGCTAACAAAC
This sequence comes from Haematobia irritans, assembly GCF_050003625.1. Classification (NCBI taxonomy): domain Eukaryota; kingdom Metazoa; phylum Arthropoda; class Insecta; order Diptera; family Muscidae; genus Haematobia; species Haematobia irritans. The sequence goes on along the minus strand of NC_134401.1, from coordinate 75,440,218 downwards.
TTTTTGTTGCCAAAAATGGAAGAACTGAACTTGGTTGACATGTGGTTTCAACAAGATGGCGCTACATGCCACACAACTCGCGATTCTATGGCCATTTTGAGGGAAAACTTCGGAGAACAATTCATCTCAAGAAATGGACCGGTAAGTTGGCCACCAAGATCATGCGATTTGACGCCTTTAGACTATTTTTTGTGGGGGCTACGTCAAGTCTAAAGTCTACAGAAATAAGCCAGCAACTATTCCAGCTTTGGAAGACAACATTTCCGAAGAAATTCGGGCTATTCCGGCCGAAATGCTCGAAAAAGTTGCCCAAAATTGGACTTTCCGAATGGACCACCTAAGACGCAGCCGCGGTCAACATTTAAATGAAATTATCTTCAAAAAGTAAATGTCATGGACCCATCTAACGTTTCAAATAAAGAACCGATGAGATTTTGCAAATTTTATGCGTTTTTTTTTTAAAAAAGTTATCAAGCTCTTAACAAATCACCCTTTATAATCACGTCCACCGTAATGAAAAATGTCAATTGCTACTATGTGAAAAGGGTATTTCGGAATATCTTCCTGACGCAACGGTTCCTTCTGATTCTCCTTTCTAAATTTCTCACAGACTTTGCACATTGTAACTACTTCCTTAAGTTGTTTATTCATCCCCGGCCAATAATACAACATTCTTGCCCGTGCGAGTGTTTTCTCAACTCCGAGATGAGGCATGTGAAGCCAAATTAATATTTTCCGTTGCATTTCTGTCGGTATTACCAGCCTATGATTGTACAACAATAGCCCATTCTCAAAATGTAATTCCGATTTCAATTTGTGAAATTGTTTTCCAATTGTATTAAGTGCACGAAAGTTCGGCCAACCATCCCTAACAAACCGGCAAATTTGGGTATACTCCTTGTCATTATCAATAAACTGTCTATATAATTTATAATTGTCCTCTGTCAAACAAACGGATTTTGTAACAGCATGAATCACTCCCGATAGGCCCTCAATCTCCGACATATGTGGCAATTGTGCCCTCGATAAGCAGTCCGCAAGTAACATTTCTTTCCCCGGCACATACTTAACACGCATTAATGGATATTTGAGGAGGAACATGAACATACGCTGCAGTCGCATTGTCACATCGTCAATGTCTCGCTTTACCAATGATTCTAATGGTTTATGATCACTTTCGACCGTAAATTCCCTTCCGTACAGATAGTAGTGAAAACGTTCACACGCAAACACAATTGCTAATAATTCCTTTTCGATTTGTGCCCACCTTTGCTCACTTCTGGTAAGAGTTCTCGATGCAAACAACACTGGATGACCGTCCTGAATCAACACACAACCCAATCCGTCTTTGGATGTATCTGTCTGTACCACTATTGGCTTATTCCATTTTAGTCAATTCTAATTTAAGTCGATCGAGTAACGAGTTTGGAATTCGCTTCCTATAATGAAGCACCGGCTTCGAGTCACTCTTTCAATGTATCGAAAATGTTCCTGGAAATTTGCCAACACCGTCGAAAACATCACAATATTTCAACAAAAATGATTCCTTTGACTCTTTAACCCAAACACTCCCTACATCAAGCCTTTTTATCAATCCCCATTTAACACAAGTTTGTAGACCAAGGATCGGCTCGCATTTATCACTGACGACCAAAAATTCTGCAGATAGACTTAATTGACGATCTCTATCAAAACATTCCAGCGTCACTATACCAAAAACATCGATTTTATTTTCATTATAGTCAAAGACACTCACATTTAAATTTGATTTTCCTAATTGTATATTTAGTTTCTCAATCAAATTTAATGGTACATAATTAACGTCTGCCCCCGTGTCAATCTTGAATGTCACAATCTCTCCATCTATGCAATAATCTTTCGACCAGCGCTTATGTCCTGTTCCAACTGAATTTAATCTAAGGGAGTTTTTACTATTAAATAAACTACTTGAATTATAATACGTTGCACACGCTTTACCTCGCACACACGATTCCATCAATTTTCTGCTTGCCCCGATCTCCGTCGGCCTCGTTTTGACGTTTCATCTCAGTAAGTTGTTTTCTTGGCTTACGGCACATTTTTTGGAAATGACCCTTCTTGGAGCACGATCGGCATATAACATTCTTAGCTCTACATTCATCCATATGCCCATATTTCCAGGAACCGCCACAATTATAACAAAAACGCTGAATCGCATTAACTGATGTAGCATTGGTTCCATTTCCACTTTTATTTCTCTCACTGCGAGATGTTGCGAATCCAAAATATTTTTATTCAAGTTGGCGGAGTCATAAGTTTTACATGTTTCAATGACCCGTTCTAATTCCTCATTTTTTCCGTCGAGTAATTTTAGTTGAAGTATTTTATCCGACACTCCCACAATGATTCTATCTCGCAACAGGCGGTTCTCGAACGACTTTCCACATATACATTTGAAATCACAGCGTCCAATTTGCGTTCGGAGTTCTGTCTCAAATTCTGTAAAAGTTTGCATTTCTTTTTGCGAAATAATGTTAAATTTGTAGGATTCCATCGCTACATTTCTTTGTGGTATGCAATACTTGTCGAACTGTTCCAATACTTCACTCAGGGAGCGCTGACTTGTCTTGCCGTCCAATGTTCCTGTGCCAAGTAACGAGTTTTGCGAGCCAACTAACCAAAGAAAACTTGCAATTTTAGTAGGCTCCGGACTAGTTGACTTGCCGCTTGCTATCAAGTAAACCATAAAATTACGTTTCCAGTTTGGCCACTGATTAGCAAGATCGGAGCAATCTAGCTCTGGTGGAATACGCTCGTTTCCTGACATTCTTATTCTCTCTATTGAAGAAATTTCACGCAGCTCAGATATGTCCTGTCAATTTCTTCTTTTTAAAGCAACTATTAGAAATCGATGACTGCACAATAACAAGATTTTTTTGGATTTACTTCTGACACCATGTAATAATCCGGGCACCAATAGTATCAGTAAAACACGTTGTATAGATTTTAATATTCTTACAATTTCTTTATTTCGCGTTTTTGACATTTTTGTGTTATCGCTCTCCGGCTTCTAAATCCATACATCTGATGCTTATGGTTGATATATCCAAAGATTATAGAAGAGGAAGATGGGAAATTGGCTACTGAGCACATCAAACCATTTACCACATTAGTTTAATACTCGAACCAAACGCGTATACGACAAGTATTGACATAACATTAAAATGCAAATAAAAAGAAATTAAGAGCACGAAATAAATTTCCATAAAGGGGAAAATGTAATTTTTTTTATTGTTGCCTAAAATTTAACATTGTTTCATTAAGAAAATTACATTTTTCATTTAAAAAATAAAAACTAAAAACAACTAAAATATTACAAACATGTTTTAAACTAATCTGGTAAATGCAACATTTGGTATGACGCAAGCCAATCTCCCATCTTCCTCAAATCTATAATCTTTGGATATATCCACTTTAATATAATTTTTGAGATCTTTAGATTATATTTGAGTGAATTGTTGCATAGTTCATTTTATTATATGATCTTCTTCTGGCGTAGTCTTAGGTTTTCCTCTAACTCAGTGCACAGTTGTGGTGCATCCTCTGCCCAGCAAAAAAGGAGCTTCCAAAAAGTAGTTTGGATACCCAATTTGTGATCCGGAAGTACTGCAAACTTGTATCATCTCCAATTAGTTTTACATGGGCTTGTCATAGGACGGAAGTACTCCATTTTTGGATGCTTTGCATTGCTTTAGAAGTCGTGCCTTGCAAGAACGCCTTAGCACACTCAGCCACAAACGACATTGAACACGATGCATCGAAACGTCTATTCAAATGTTTGTAACATGAACCTAATATGACACCACGGCATGACATTCTAACTACTGCCTGAGTTGTTCTTTATTATTATGAATGAAAAAATAAAGAATGCTGGTTCAAATCTCACCAGCGGAAATTTTTTTTATTAAGTATTTTCCGTTTTTGTTATGTTTTTCGGCATATATTTTTGTATAAATATATTGTTTCCATTAAAAATAAACAAAAAATTAAAAATTATCGTAATTTGCAAAACCTCAAAAGAACTTGAACCATGGAAGTGAACAAGTCAAACAACACAGGTTTAAATCCCAGCGGGGATGATTTTTTTATTGTTGTTTTTATTGTTTTTATTGTGTTATTTTTTACTTTTTTATTGATTTTCTATTCTTTTTTTGCGAAATTTAATTGTCCAAAACGGCCTAATTCCGTACACAGAAAAAAGTGTCTCGCAAATTTAAGAAGATTTTTACAATAATTTATTACAAGAATTTTCCAGAATTTTAGTTCATTTTTCGTATCTTTAACGAAAATTAACTACTCGAAAGGAAATTTTAAAAATTTTAAGTAGCAATCGTTTAGTTCATAGCCTACAAAATACGATGAAAATTTCCTTAAAAATGTTCTTAACTGGTAGTTAAAAATTATTTCGTCATACTATAAAACTACTTATGAAATGTAAAATACTTTCTAAATAATAAGTGTAATTTACTATAAAGGGTTTGTTATGACAAAATATTTTTTTACGAAAATTGAACTTGAAAGCGGATAGCAATTTCTTACTGGCAATTCCTATAGTTAATAATAGTTGGTATAACATTTCTCAATGAAATATTTTTAGTTCACATGTAATTAAATTTATAGACATTTTCGTCAAAAATGGGTAGATATCATTTCATGAAGTTTTTGCTAATTTTAAGTTAAACGTTTTATCGTTCTTATATTGGCATGCATTTAAGAGTATTGTTTTTAGAGTAAATTGTGGACAGATGCGATGAACTAATGCATAGTATAGATATCTTTCTCGTCAAAGTGGAATATGTTTAATGTAAAGATTATGTTACTTGAAATTTTTTTGAGAGTGAGAGCATGCAAGGCAATAATGAGAAATGGTAGCGAGTGATGGGGATGTTGTGTATATCTGAGCGTGGGGTTGTTTTTATTTTTGTTCTTTCAGTGATTTGTGTGTGTGTTTATTCGCGAATGGTTTATTTGTCTGGATGAGGTGTTGTTTTCAATGAAGGCACATGTGTTTTTGTTGTTGTGGAAATGTTTTGGTTTTGCTTGGTTTTGTTTGGCATGCTTCAGTTGTATAGTTGGCGTTGGCGTGGGCTGTTGCACCTTTTTAGCAAGTATGTAACAAGGGAATATAAAGGTATGGAATATTTTGGTTTTTTGAGACATATATTGGTGTTTGTTTATTAAAACTTTTAGATGAAAGTTATTATTATTTTAGCGATGAGGTGTACCATGGCGAAGGGATGATCGGTAGCTTAGAAAAAAGTTATTAAGAATGTTCAATATTTAGGAAAAAATGGTGAAATGGAAAGTATATTGAAAGTATATTCTTTTTTCAATGTGGTTTTCTTTTAAAAAATAATATTCTTTATGTATATTATTATTTGCTAATTATTATTATTATTTTTTTAACCAGTTTCACGTTTTTCTTTGTTGTAAAAAAAATTTAATTTAAGAGCAACTCCAGATGGATTCGGGCAAGTTTTTATATTTCTCCTCAGCGTGTAATTTAATCGAGAAGTGGTAAGTTTTCTTTTAAAAATTGGCTTTCTTTTCACTAGAATATTTACGTTTTTATGACCTTTTTCTTATCAAAATTACAGGTTTTTAAACCTTATTTTAGTATTGCTTTAATCAAATATTTTTGGAAACCAATTTAATATTTTTAATGTAAAAAAACAAATATTTAATTTCAGAATAACAATTTGGAAACATTTTTATGAATTGGTAAGCTTTCTTTAACATTCTTTTAACCAGAATATTTACTTTTTTATGCATATTATTTCTTTAATTAGATTTTTTGGAAACCAATTTAATGTTTTTTATTTAATGTAAAAAATAAATATTTAATTTCAGAGTAACCCCAAATGAATTTCGATAACTTTTTAACCTCAGCGTACAATGTAATAGAGAATTGGTAAGTTTTATATTAAAACTTTGGCTTTCTTTTAACAAGAATATTTATTGTATTATGTCCTTCATATCGATAACAACACAATTTTATGAGTTGATATATTACTTAATTCATTATTTCTCTAATTGTTTCAGGTACAAACTTTATGAGGTACGATTATCTAAGAAAAGTTGAATTCCTTACACCATTTAATAAAATGCCCCCAAATATGGTATGTTACAAGCTAATTTTTAGGAGCTAAAAAATTATATTTTATTACATGTTAATTTTTAACAATTTTCATTATTCCTTCCGTTGTTTTCAGCAAGATATGTGAAAAATATACTTACGATGAATAAAAAACTAAGGAAAAGTCAAAATGTCAAAAAAGCGAGTTAAAATAAACTACTTTCTTGTTCCACGTGGTCATAATTTTTATTCACGAAAACATTGTATTAAGAACTTTCATCATAAGTTTTTATAATAAAGTACTTTTGCTTAAAGGAAGATTAATTTTATTGTATGAACATTTTCATAATAGTAAAACGGTTTGTTGTTCCTTTAATTATTTAATTTCTCTGTACTGTGGAATGATTGATTTCAAAATAGTTTAGTCGTCGACATTTTAAAGAGACTGTTAACCAATTTTTATTATCGGGGTTCCCAAAAATAAGCAAGTAAACCAAATAATACTGTCTTTTTAACTTGGTAGGGGTATATAAATCTTATGGTGTTGTAAAAATGAACTAAAATACAATGTTATAGATTAACTAAAATTTAAGAGAATTATAAACTAGACAAGTTGAAAAAAATCTTAAGGGCTAAATCATGGTCAATATTACTACAGTTTAGTTCATTTTGCAATGGAAAAGGGTTCACTGTTTTTTCAGTGTACTTTCTAAGACTTGATGCGCTTAAAAGGAATGTTTGTGGACTTGTCCAAAGGACTGCATTGCAAGTGGGGGATTCCGGGATGCGCTTTAAAAGATTTTTTTTGCTGGGTGTTTATAACATACATATGTATATATGCAGAAAAACAGTTATTGCATCCATTCGAATCGAAGTATATCGAACCACAGAAGAATACGTTTCTTCATTGGTTCATAATTATATAGCCCTCATATGAACCGATCCCCAGATTTTGCTTTCGGAGCTCTTGGAGGAGCAAATTTTATCTGAACAGGTTGACATGGTCTTGGCATACACAGGAAAAATATCACTAAAATATTTCCAATTAAAAAGTCAATTAATAAATTGATACAATTAAATTTTTAATCAAGATTGAAACATTAAGTTAATCAAGTCAATGATTGACAATTTTAAAATTTTTAATTAAAAAATTAATCGATACAAATAACTTTTTAGTCAAACTCGGAAAACTAAGTTAATTAAAAAAGTGATGGATTTTTTTTTAATTTTTAACTAAAAATTTATTTCATAAAAACAAAGTCTGTTAAGAAGGTAATAAAAAATAGTGACTTTTTTAACGGAAAAATAAAATGAGTTTTGCAATCAAAATCAATTACATTTTTACACAGAAAAAAAAGTGTCTCGTAAATTTAAGAAGATTTTTACAATAATTTATTACAAGAATTTTCCAGAATTTTAGTTCATTTTTCGTATCTTCAACGAAAATTAACTACTCGAGAGGAAATTTTACAAATTTTAAGTAGCAATCGTTTAGTTCATAGCCTACAAAATACGATGGAAATTTCCTTAAAAATTTTCTTAACCGGTAGATAAAAATTCTTTCGTCATACTATAAAACTACTTATGAAATGTAAAATACTTTCTAAATAATAAGTGTAATTTACTATAAAGAGTTTTTGTATGAGAAAATATTTTTTTTACGAAAATTGGACTTGAAAGCGGATAGCAATTTCTTACTGGCAATTCCCATAGTTAATAATAGTTGGTACAACATTTCTCAATGAAATAGTTTTAGTTCACATGTAATTAAATTTATAGACATTTTTGTCAAAAATGGGTAGATATCATTTCATGAAGTTTTTGCTAATTTTAAGTTAAACGTTTCATCGTTCTTATACTGATATGCATTTAAGAGTATTGTTTTTAGAGTAAATTGTGGGCAGATGCGATGAACTAATGCATAGTACAGAGATATTTCTCGTCAAAGTGGAATATGTTTAATTTAAAGATGATGTTACTCGACATTTTTTGAGAGTGAGAGCATGCAATGCAATAATGAGAAATGGTAGCAAGTGATGGGGATGTTGTGTATATCTGAGCGTGGGGTGGTTTTTATTTTTGTTTCAGTGGTTTGTGTGTGTGCGTTTATTATTCACGAATGGGTTATTTGTCTGGATGAGGTGTTGTTTTCAATGAAGGCACATGTGTTTTTGTTGTTGTAGAAATGTTTGGTTTTGCTTGGTTTTGTTTGGCATGCTTCAGTTGTATAGTTGGCGTTGGCGTGGGCTGTTGCACCTTTTTAGCAAGTATGTGACAAGGGAATATAAAGGTATGGAATATTTTGTTTTTTTTAGACATATATTGGCGTTTGTTTATTAAAACTTTTAAATGAAAGTTATTAATATTTTAGCGATGAGGTGTACAATGACGAAGGGATGGTCGGTAGCTTAGAAAAAAGTTATTAAGAATCTTCAATATTTAGGAAAAAATGCTGAAATGGAAAGTATATTGAAATTGTTTTATCTAATTTAATTTTTATGATTCAATGTAAAAAATAAATATTCAATTTCAGAGTAACTCTAGATGAATTTGGAAAATTGTTTGTTACACCTCAGCGGATAGTTTAATCATAAATAGGTATGTGTCCATTTTTCAATGTGGTTTTCTTTTAAAAAATAATATTCTTTATGTATATTATTATTTGCTAATTATTATTATTTTTTTTATACCAGTTTCATGTTTTTCTTTGTTGTAAAAAATACTTAATTTAAGAGCAACCCCAGATGGATTCTGGCAAATTTTTATATTTCTCCTCAGCGTATAATTTAATAGAGAAGTGGTAAGTTTTCTTTTAAAAATTGGCTTTCTATTCACTAGAATATTTACGTTTTTATGACCTTTTTATTATCAAAATTGCATTTTTTAATACCTTATTTTAGTATTACTTTAATCAAATATTTTTGGAAACCAATTTAATATTTTTAATGTAAAAAACAAATATTTAATTTCAGAATAACAATTTGGAAACATTTTTATGAATTGGTAAGTGTTCTTTAACATTCTTTTAACCAGAATATTTAGTTTTTTTTAATGCATATTATTTCTTTAATTAGATTTTTTGGAAACAAATTTAATGTTTTTTATTTAATGTAAAAAATAAATATTTAATTTCAGAGTAACCCCAAATGAATTTCGATAACTTTTTAACCTCAGCGTACAATGTAATAGAGAATTGGTAAGTTTTATATTAAAACTTTGGCTTTCTTTTAACAAGAATATTTATTGTATTATGTCCTTCATATCGATAACAACACAATTTTATGAGTTGATATATTACTTAATTCATTATTTCTCTAATTGTTTCAGGTACAAACTTTATGAGGTACGATTATCTAAGAAAAGTTGAATTCCTTACACCATTTAATAAAATGCCCCCAAATATGGTATGTTACAAGCTAATTTTTAGGAGCTAAAAAATTATATTTTATTACATGTTAATTTTTAACAATTTTCATTATTCCTTCCGTTGTTTTCAGCAAGATATGTGAAAAATATACTTATGATGAATAAAAAACTAAGGAAAAGTCAAAATGTCAAAAAAGCGAGTTAAAATAAACTACTTTCTTGTTCCACGTTGTCATAATTTTTATTCACAAAAACATTGTATTAAGAACTATCATCATAAGTTTTTATAATAAAGTACTTTTGCTTAAAGAAAGTTTAATTTTATTGTATGAAAATTTTCATAATAGTAAAACGGTTTGTTGTTCCTTTAATTATTTAATTTCTCTGTACTGTGGAATGATTGATTTAAAAATAGTTTAGTCGTCGACAGTTTAAAGAGACTGTTAACCAATTTTTATTATCGGGTTTCCCAAAAAATAAGCAAGTAAACCAAAATAATACTGACTTTTTAACTTGGAAGGGTATATAAATCTTATGGGGTTGTAAAAATTAACTAAAATACAATGTTATAGATTAACTAAAATTTAAGAGAATTATAATCTAGACAAGTTGAAAAAATCTTAAGGGCTCAATCATGGTCAATATTACTACAGTTTAGTTCATTGTGCAATGGAAAAGGGTTCACTGTTTTTTCAGTGTAATTGAATGAATTAAATAATTATTTTAATCGAGTATTTTGTAATGTCTAACTAAAACTGTGATAGATATTATCATTTTTGTGATTGATGACATTTCAATTAAAATATTAATTGGATCGATTAATTTTGTGATTGAATCAGAAATAATTCTTTTGTGTGTATTGGCCCATATTGGTTCATAATTATATGACCTCCAGATAAACTGATCCCCAGGATTTACTTCTTGAGCCTGGTAATTATTTATAGACTCTCCTATATATACCGTTCAAAAACTGATTTATAAAAGAATTCACCCAGAAAAAAGTGACCCTTCTTTAACTTAAAATGAACTCATTGCGAAGAAAGTTAAACTTCGTATAGCGCCACAGACATTTTTATTTGTTTGAAGGATGTGATTTTGTTAGAAATTTAAGTAGAACGCATTTCATATATTAGTTAACATTTTCCGATATTTATGTACCACTATACTACAAAATGAAAAAATTTAACTGAATTGAATTCATATATGGAATTATTTTATTGAACTTTTTTCATTCATTTGGACAAATCTTACATATTTGTTGTAAACCGTTTACTTCAAAATTAGAGCTGCTTATCTTCGTTTTTAAACACAATTTTATTTATTTTTATAGGTAATTTTTTCATCAATAAAAGACATGTTTTATTAATATATTAAATATATTTATTATCAACATCATCGAAATATTAGTTTATTATTCCACTATTCCCAATTTCCATGTAATGTTATCAACTGTAAAACGTAATGTTTTTCTTCTTCTTGTACCTTTCACTTTTAATAAGTTGCTGCCTAACGATTTTGTCCTCCTTTTACAATTTCAATACCTACAAATATAAAAAATCATAAACCAATTTTTTCACAAAAGTTTAGCGTCCTGAATGTTACCTGATGAATGAAGGGGTTGTTATTCTGCTGGTGTTTTCTTTCTTTGTACACCATCACGAACATTGATATTTACGTTTAATAATTTTCAAAAAAACGAAAATTTTTCTCACTAATTTAAAATATTTTATATATATTATTTGTTATTTAGCATATTATTTTACTATATTATTTTTTAACATTCTCTCAGTATACACTGAAAAAACAGTGAACCCTTTTCCATTGCAAAATGAACTAAACTGTAGTAATATTAACCATGATTTAGCCCTTAAGATTTTTTTCAACTTGTCTAGTTTATAATTTTCTTAAATTTTAGTTCATCTATAACATTGTAGTTTAGTTCATTTTTACAACACCATAAGATTTATATACCCCTACCAAGTTAAAAAGTCAGTATTATTTTGGTTTACTTGCTTATTTTGTGAGAAACCCGATAATAAAAATTGGTAACAGTCTCTTTAAAATGTCGACGACTAAACTATTTTTAAATCAATCATTCCACAGTACAGAGAAATTAAATAATTAAAGGAACAACAAACCGTTTTACTATTATGAAAATTTTCATACATTAAAATTAAACTTTCTTTAAGCAAAAGTACTTTATTATAAAAACTTATGATGAAAGTTCTTAATACAATGTTTTTTGTGAATAAAAATTATGACCACGTGGAACAGAGAGTAGTTCATTTGAACTCGCTGTTTGGACATTTTGACTTATCCTTTTTTTATTCATCGTAGGTAATTTTTTCACATATCTTGCTGGAAAAAATGGAAACAATAATGGAAATTGTTAAAAATTAACACCATGTAATGAAATATAATTTTTAATTCTTCATTTTAGCTTGTAACTTACCATATTTGGGGGCATTTTATCAAATGGTATAAGGAATTCAACTTTTCTTTGGAAAACGTATCTCATAAAATTTGTACCTGAAACAATTAGAGAAATAATGAAGTATTCTAAATAAACTCATAAAACTGTGTTGTTATCGATGTGAAAGATATAATAAAATAAATATTCTAGTTGAAAGAAAGCCAAAGTTTTAATATAAAACTTACCAATTCTCTATTAAATTGTACGCTGAGGGGAAATATAAAAAGTTGTCCAAATTTATTTGGGTTACTCTGAAATTAAATATTTATTTTTTACATTAAATAAAATTATTAAATAGGTTTTCAAAAAATTTAATGAAAAAAATAATAATATGCATAAAAAAACCAAATATTCTTGACAACCCTCATTATTCGTCAAAATGACGACACGTAATTTCATTTTCGATTTATAATGCATTTTAGTCTATTGGGAAATGGTAAATTTAAGTAATACTAATTAGACTGTTTTATGAATTTTTGTTTTATACTAATTAAAACCAAATTGAATGTGAAAATAAATTAAAGTTTCGTTCACTTTTTCGCTCACGATGAAAATTATTGCGTCGTGAAATGAGCCGTAGTCAAAATGACGAAGGATGACGTTAATGTACAAAAAATAAGGATGACTGTCCAGGGTTAAAAGAAAGTTAAAGAATCCTTACCAATTCACTATTAAATTACAAGCAAAGGAGTACTAGCAATGTTTCCAAATTTTTAATGGGTTACTCTGAAATTAAATATTTGTCTTTTACATTAAAAATATTACATTGCTTTCCAAAAAAAATTGATTAAAGAAATTCTAAAATAAGGCATTAAAAACCTGTAATTTTGATGATAAAAAGGTCACAAAAACGTAAATATTCTAGTTGAAATAAAGCCAATTTTTAAAAGAAATCTTACCAATTCTCTATTTTGTAAATTTGTTCGAATCCATCTGGAGTTGCTCTGAAATTAAATATTGTTTTACAACAAAGAAAAACATTGAACTGGTTTCCAAAAAAATTAATTAACAAATAATAATATACATAAAAAATATTCTTTTTAAAAGAAAGTCATATTAAAAAGATACTTACCAATTTATGAATAAACTATACGCTGAGATATAACAAAAATTTTTCACATTCATCAGGAATTGAATATTAATTTTTTACATTGAATAATGAAAATTTCAATACACTTTAAATTTCAACATATTTTACTAAATATTCTTAATAACTCTTTTCTAAACTACCGATAAAATATTAATAACTTTCATTTAAAAGGTTTAATAAACAAACACCAATATATGTCTCAAAAATCCAAAATATTCCATGCCTTTATATTCGCTTGTTGCATACCTGCTTAAAAGATGCAACAACCCACGCCAACGCCAACTATACAACTGAAGCATGCCAAACAAAACCAAGCAATGCCAAAACATTCCTACAACAACAAAAACACATGTGCCTTTATTGAAAACAACACCTCAACCAGCCAAATAAACCATCCACGAATAACAAACACACACACACAAACCACTAAATGGACAAAAATAAAAACAACCCCACGCTCATGTATACACAACAAAACTCAAGTAACATCATCTTTACATTAATCTCATTCCACTATGCCGATAAAGATCTCTGTACTATGCATTAGTTCATAGCATCTGCTGACAATTTACTCCAAGAATAATATTCGTAAAGGCACACCAGTTTATGAACGATGAAACGTTTAAGTTAAAATTTGCAAAATTTTCACGAAATGTTATCTACCATTTTTGACGAAAATGTCTATAAATTTAATTAAATGTGAACTAAAAATATTTCATTGGGTAATTTTTTACCAACAATTATTAACTATAGGAATTGTCAGTAAGAAATTGCTATCCACTTTCAAGTTCATTTTTCGTAAAAAAATATTTTCTCATACAAAAAAATCTTATAGTAAATTGCACTTATTATTTAGAAAATACTTTACATTTCACAAGTAGTTTTATTGCATGACAAACGAATTTTTAACTACCAGTTAAGAAATTTTTTAAGGAAATTTCCATCGTATTTTGTAGGTCATGAACTAAACGATTGCTACTTAGAATTTGTAAAATTTCCTTTCGAGTAGTTAATTTTCGTTGAAGATACGAAAAATGAACTAAAATTCTGGAAAATTCTTGTAATAAATTATTGTAAAAATTTTCTTAAATTTACGAGACACTTTTTTTTCTGTGTACCATAACAACGCGATTCCAAATAAAAAGCAACCCACGCGCAAACATATCGATTACAGGTAGACAAAAGAAATATAGGAAAATTTCCTATGTTCTAACAAGTGTGTCTCCTTAAGTTTTAAAAGGATTGAATACTTCTTAGTACGAATGAACTAAAATATTTTTCTATGCCAAGTGTTATTCGTATGTATGATAAGCTTTCTATAATAAAGGAAGTCAGAATTATCATTTTATAAGAAATTTTACTAAATTTGAGGAAACTTGGTTTTCGTTCATTTTTTGTTTATTCTCTGTAGTAAATTCTTATACCCAGCGAAGAAAACAGTATTAGTAAAATTCCATGCCTTATTCTAGTTAATGAACTATTCCTAACTGCTTTCATTTTAGGATTTTTTTACTGAAACAAGTAAATTTTATTATTTCAAACAAAAATTTAACTTAATGGATATAAAATGGCTAAACTAAATTGATTAACATTTTTTCCTTTAGTTTTGAAGACACTTTTTCTGGGTGTTTAATATGCCTTTTTTGTATAACATATACCGCATATAGCAAAAGTACAATTAGAAAACGATACACTCAAAAAAAGTGAACTCTCTATTTCGCTAAAGCCAATTTAAATTTATTTTAGTACTAGTTAATGGCCTAAAAAGCGGCACATTCTTGCAATTTTAAACTTACAACCTTCAGTAGAAATATCCTACGCAATCCATTGTGGAGGGTACATAAGATTCGGCCTGGCTGAACTTACCGCCGTATATATATTTGTTTTGTAATTAAATCCGAAATACTGTGATAGCATGACATCTGAAGAAGTAATGCGAAATCAATGCAGAGTCTGCTTAAAAAGACAACATCCGTGCTATGGCAAGCCCATGTAAAATTCATTCATTACTTGTGATACTATTTGGTACCACTTCCGGAAAAGGACATTTTAGTTGTGTTTTTGGCTATAGTGGGAGTGAAAGTCCAAATTCCGGGATGAAAATGTAGATGTAGATACATAGGCGCCCCATCGTAAGAATAGCACATAAAGGTATTAAGTA
Organism: Haematobia irritans; assembly: GCF_050003625.1. Taxonomy (NCBI): domain Eukaryota; kingdom Metazoa; phylum Arthropoda; class Insecta; order Diptera; family Muscidae; genus Haematobia; species Haematobia irritans. The sequence continues at coordinate 75,425,013 of NC_134401.1, read as the reverse complement.
ACGAAAACTCTAACTAACGTCTAAGTTGTTAACGTTGATTTTTCGAAATGTATTGTTTATAATTACAATCATATATATTTAAAGCAAATATGTATCATAAAAACTACCAGACAGACATCGTAAACTATCAGTTCTGACTATGTGCTCCTTGGGATAATTAAACGCAATATTATAATATGAAGAAGTTCTGCATCATATAATGGTTCGAATATGGCGATTTTTTTTTTAAAATGGATACTTCATAAACTTCAGATAAAATCTTCTTGTATTTAACGCCTCATAATTTAGAACTGGTCGCAAATTTCCACTTTTAGCAAATGCAAATAACTTTGCTTCGAATTCTTCAATTACGTCCTTTCTCTCAGTACTCATGAGTTTCGTCTCCATTATTATGGAAGATAACGGGCGAAGGATATTAAGAAATGTGGCCTTAAGAAAAGGAAAATAGTTGTGGGCCACAAATACCACATCAAAGTAATTAATCCAGCGATTGTTGCCATTTTGTATCGCGTATATATCATCACAAGAGAGGAAATTTATTGTCACTCCCTTAACGTTGATCCACGGATCATCGTAGTCATTCAAGGATCTCAAATCTTCTTCGTCGTAGTTGATTAAACTTTTAGCCATTTGAAGACGGGTGCATCCATATTTGCGTGATTGATTAAGGTCATGTTCATACGGCGTATCTGTTGATAGCTCATGCAGTATTTCCATAACATTGCGTTCTGTAACATCGGTTGAGCGATAGTCATTTTCTCCATGAACTGATTTCAACATACGTTTGTCAGAAGTGTTTAGGCCAAATGATACGAATGGGCCTGTTTTAATATCGCCTATATAACCTCGATGCATGAATGTATTACCATTTCGTACTAATCCGGCACAAAATGTCTTGTTGGGAACGTTGTATTCGTACTCTGGAAATGTAAACGCAATCCCAGTTTCACGCCAATATCTGTATTCCTGAAAACGAAAAAAATCTGGTTTTAGTGAACATGTTTTTGACCTTCTATTATTTGAAATAAATACATTTTTAGACGTTTTTGTGAACATGTTTTTGATCTTCTATTATTTTAAATAAATACATTTTTAGACCGTATGATTTTGAAATTAGGATACAGATTTCATTAATCGAATTATCAATTCTCGTTATAATACATACACTGTTAGAAAGTATGTTTCGCATATGTTTCGATATAAACAAAACGTGTTTCGGGCAGAATTTTTTAATCACAATACATTTAAGTGCAAAAATGTAATGTTCCTAAACTAGCCTTGCATGTTTGGGACACATATGTTAATATGTTAGAATATATTATATTTGGGACATGAATGTTTCATAAAAATAATATGTGTGAATGTAAACATATATAAATTTACAAATTTACAAATATATGTTTAATATGTTGTGATATTTTATTCAGAGAGCGACAGAGAGAGGGAGAGAGTATAGAGAAAGAAGTAGAGATGGAAACCGGGAGGCTTCACGAAAGATATCAACATAACACAGCGAGAGAATCAAAAGAGAGCAATTCTTGTATGTTGTTTCGGAAAAATGTTTTATGTGTTCATTTGTTTTGGCTATGCGCTTGGCTTCGCCAAAAAATTGTCTAAATATTATTTAATTTGAATATTAAAATGAGTATTCAGAGTAAATAGAATAGACATTCGGAAACAAAGAATAGACATTTGAAAAAACAGTATTTGTTTTTGCCTTGAGAGCAGCATTTTAGGTATGTGTGGATATGTGTTTTGTTTATCATTTTGGCATTATGCAATTATGCAAAAATCTAACATATGTTCCAAACATTTTTTTTATTTATTTATTTATTTATCCTACACAACAAGACTTACGACTTATATTTACTGTACAGGAATTTGCATTAAAAAGTATTTCCTCTTAGTAATTTAATAACAAGTTACGTTAGGTTCATATAAATAAAGAAAATCGAAACAAAAAATCTAAAAATACAATTAAAGAATTAAGAGAAAATATTATAATTTAAAAGGAAACAAAAATAATTATTAAATTATTATAATTATTAAGACAAAGGAAAAGAAATATAGCATATGCTGTTAAGATTAGTTTGATAATAAATTTGAATAATGGGAAAATAATATGTTTTTGAAATCTAATGTGTTGCTGTTTCGTTGTATGTTATGAGGGAGTACATTCCAGACACTTATCGCATGTGTGAAGAAATGCCAAGTTGAAACCAGACTTCGATGCCGCAAAGGAACTAATTTCTTACCCCTGTTAGACCTCGCGAAGCGAAGCCTCTCATATAGGTACCTAGGTTCGCGTGTATAAATAATTCTATGAAGGAACAAAAGTTGTCGGATTCTCAACAAGTTATCGAATGACACGCCATAAAGAAGTTCCCTGCACCCTCAAAAAAATCGCTTCTCTAACATATGTTCCAAACATATTTTGCAGGAAGCACATATATTATTGGATACTGCCGAAACATTAATGTGTTTGTTTTATGTGAACGTATTATATGTTTGGAAGCATTTTGAGCCCAAAAATATTATAGCTTGGAAGAATTTTCCCCAAAGAAGATTGTGCTCATTCCCTCACATAATTTTCACTTCCACGAAATTTTTTAGTTCTTGGCACCATTTTCTGTAATACAAATAATATTGAAGAAATTATTCAATTTTAAAAATTTTTCAAATTTTACCTTTCGCCTGGACGGAGAATCGAACCGAGGTCCATACAGTTTGTAAGCCAACACACTATACACTGGGCTACGTAGCTGTTATAGTCACCAGTAGACAATTATCGTTATAAGTTTCATTTATGTAGCATAGTTTGCAGCGCCCACGAGCCCATGCAAACATAACATTATTTAACAAAAACATACATTTGTTGGCAACGTGGAGCAGTGGTTAGCATGTCTGCCTTGCATTCAAAGGGTCGTGGGTTCAATCCCTGGTCCGGTCGAACACATTTTTTTTTAATTTACAGATTTATATTTATATCTACATTTATACTATATTAAATTTTTGTAATGAAACTTCGAATTGTGGGTTATTAAAGATTTACAGCCAGAAAAAGTTCTTGATATTAACGAAATGGACCGAGCTTTTGGATAAAATATTATTTTTATTGCAAAAATAACAATTTTGTAACAAAAAACAGTTTTTGGTATAAAAGTTTGAAATTTTGGAAGGAATTCAAAAAATCTAACAAAAAAAGAACATGGAGTCGGTTATAAACATACATAAATAATTTTATAATATACACATAAATTTATTTTAAATGCATTTAAAACTTATTGTGTTTTGTACTTAATTTTATTTTTACTTTTAAGACCGGTATTAAGTTGGCACACTGAAAAAAAATATTGTCGTGAGGTCAAAGATTTCATGTCTTTAAAATACGAATACAAATTTTGCTTAGCACAGAAGACGCATTTCTCTAAAATAAAGTTATTTTCCTTGTCCAAAAGTCGATAAACTTTTCAATGAAGTTATATTGTCCTTATAATTAAGTGACTTCACTTAAAAATGGGTATCATAAAATGAAAGAAAAAATTTTTGGGCTAAGGTCAACTTGACTTTAATAATTCAGAAAAATTCTTTAAATTTAATGAAATTGTCTTTAAATTTGTTGTCTTTTTGCATCTTGACTACAAAGCAAAAAATCGTTCAAATATAGGACATGTTTTTCAAAACTTTATTTTAAAGAAGTTTTTTACTTCAAACATAGCATAATTTCTACTGGAAGTCGAGTCCTAATTTGGAAAATAAAGTTGCCGTTAAGTCGTTTTTAAAGGACTTTGATAGCATATGAAGAAAAAAAGCTGAGAAAGCGAAAAATTAAAATTTGCTTCCTAGAAGCAAGTACACAAAACCTAAATTTAAAAGAGAATTGTGTCTTAAAAGTATCCTTACTTGTATTCTCCGCTTCTTTGGCTCGGAATCAATACCAAATTTTTTAAAGTAAAGACAAAATCTTTGGAACCGAGTATGCTTTTTTTCAGTGCAGTATAGCTCTAAAATGACACTGGTTTGCCTTTTAATTTTCTTAATAATTCATTTTAATGAAAATAAACTTTTTCAATTGTTTTAGCTGCATAACTCGAACTTAATGCCCGCTTTTATATTTGAAGGTGTCCGTCAATTGCTCTCTTTTCATTCTCTCGCTGTGTTATGTTGAGATCTTTCGTTAACCCTTCCGGTTTCCATCTAGGTATCTTTCTCTATTCCCTCTCTCTCTGTCGCTCTCTGAATAAAATATCTCAACATATATATGTTTACTCGAAATTTGTTAATTTATATATGTTTACATTCACACATATTATTTTTATGAAACATTCATGCCCCAAATATAATATGTTCTAACATATTAACATATGTGTCCCAAACATTTAGTGTTAGTTTAGGAACATTACATGTTTGCTCATAAATATATTGTGTTCAAAAATTCTGCCCGAAACACATTTTGTTTATATGGGAACATATGAAAAACATATTTTTCTAACAGTGTGTATCTGGTGATATGGTCAAAGCGCCTCAATCCATAAACGTATCTCACAATATTATTGTAAACAACATTCAACTTCCGTCTGCTTCCGGCATCGCAACCCGAAAATAGTTCACTTCCATACAACAATCCTGGCAAGACATAACTCTTAGCTAATATAACTCCTGCGAGCATTGTTGTTTTGCAGGAAGCACATATATTTTTGGATACTGCCGAAACATTAATATGTTTGTTTTATGTGAACATAGTATATGTTTGGAAGCATTTTGAGCCCAAAAATATTATATGTTTGGAAGAATTTTCCCAAAAGAAGATTGTGCTCATTTCCTCACATAATTTTTACTTCCACGAAATTTTTTAGTTCTTGGAACCTTTTTCTGTAATACAAATAATGTTGAAGAAATTATTCAATTTTATAAATTTGTTTAATTTTACCTTTCGCCTGGACGGAGAATCGAGCCGAGGACCATACAGTTTATAAGCCAACACACTATTCATTGGGCTACGTAGCTGTTATAGTCACCAGTAGACAATTATCGTTATAAGTTACATTTATGTAGCATAGTTTGCAGCGCCCACGAGCCCATGCAAACATAAAATTATTTAACAGAAATATACATTTGTTGGCCACGTGGAGCAGTGGTTAGCATGTCTGCCTTGCATGCAAAGGGTCGTGGGTTCAATCCCTGCTCCGACCGAACACCATGTTTTTTTTAATTTACACATTTATATTTGTACTATATTAAATTTTTATAATGAAACTTCGAAATGTGAGTTATTAAATATTTACAGTCAGAAAATAACAGTGCTTGATAGAAACGAAATGGACTGAGTTTTTGGATAAAATATTATTTTTTTATTGTAAAAATAACAATTTTGTAACAAAAAACTGTTTTTGGTATAAAAGTTTGAAATTTTGGAAGGAATTCAAAAACTCTAACAAAAGAAGAACGTGGAGTCGAGTATAAACATACATAAATAATTTTATAATATACACTTAAATTTATTTAGGCCACCATTTTAAATTCGTTGAAAACTTATCGTATTTTGTACTTAATTTCATTTTTACCTTTAAGGCCGGTATTAAGTTGGCATTATCGCTCTAAACTGACCCTGTTTTGCCGTTTACTTTTCTTTAATAATTCATTTTAAAGAAAATAATTTTTTCAATTGTTTTAGCTGCAAAACTGGGACTTAATGTCCGCTTTTCTATTTGAAGGTGTCCGTCAACTCCTCTTGGACTACTTATTAATAAATAGGAACTAAACTTTGTTTTTATACATTTTACTGTTTAATTTTTCACTATTTTCTCCTTTTTCCATTTTACAGTCCCAACTCTAAAAAGAGTATAGTGCCCTTTCGTTATTTCTATGAAGATCCCTTTGTAATTTTTATATATTTCCCACCGTTTCTTTTTTAATTTCCTTTGTCTGAATATTTTGACTTACTCTTCGTACGTTCCGATTGCTCTTAACGAACCAAGAAAAAAATTGTGCCCATAATGCCAAAATGATAAACAAAACACAAGTCCACACATACATAACAGGTTGGCTGATAAGTCCCCGGTCTAATAAAGAAAATTCGTTTTTATTATTCAACATAGTTCCCTTCAAGAGCGATACAACGATTATAACGACCTTCCAATTTGTTGATACCATTTTGGTAGTACTCCTTCGGTTTTGCCTCAAAATAGGTCTCAGTTTCGGCGATCACCTCTTCATTGCAGCCAAATTTTTTCCCTGCGAGCATCCTTTTGAGGTCTGAGAACAAGAAAAAGTCGCTGGGGGCCAGATCTGTAGAATACGATGGGTGGGGAAGAAATTCGAAGCCCAATTCATGAATTTTTGCCATCGTTGTGAATGACTTGTGGCACGGTGCGTTGTCTTGGTGTAACAACACTTTTTTCTTTTTCATATGGGGCCATTTTGTCGCGATTTCGACCTTCAAACGCTCCAATAACGTCATATAATAGTCACTGTTGATGTTTTTTCCCTTCTCAAGATAATCGATAAAAATTATTCCATGCGCATCCCAAAAACAGAGGCCATTACTTTGCCAGCGGACTTTTGAGTCTTTCCACGCTTCGGAGACGGTTCACCGGTCGCTGTCCACTCACCCGACGGTCGATTGGACTCAGGAGTGTAGTGATGGAGCCATGTTTCATCCATTGTCACATATCGACGGAAAAACTCGGGTGTATTACGAGTTAACAGCTGCAAACACCACTCAGAATCATCAACACGTTGTTTTTTTTGGTCAAATGTGAGCTCGCGCGGCACCCATTGTGCACAGAGCTTCCGCATATCCAAACATTGATGAATGATATGACCAACACGTTCCTTTGATATCTTTAAGGCCTCTGCTATCTCGATCAACTTCATTTTATGGTCATTCAAAATCATTTTGTGGATTTTTTTGATGTTTACGTCGGTAACCTCCTCTTTCGGGCGTCCACTGCGTTCACCGTCCTCCGTGCTCATTTCACCACGCTTGAATTTTGCATACCAATCAATTATTGTTGATTTCCCTGGGGCAGAGTCCGGAAACTCATTATCAAGCCAAGTTTTTGCTTCCACCGTATTTTTTCCCCTCAGAAAACAGTATTTTATCAAAACACGAAATTCCTTTTTCCAATTTTGTCACAATAACAAAAGTTGCTTCACAAAAGACGCTCTATCTCGCAAACTAATTGACTTACAGACGTCAAATTTTGACACGAATCATTTGAAGGTTGGTACTATATAAAAATAATATGCATTTAATACTAACGACACCATCTATGTGTCAGACCGGGGACAAATGTCTATTCTCTTGGTTCCGAATGTCAATTCTCTTTAATACTTATTCTAATATTCAAATTAAATAATATTTAGACTTAAGCATATCAAATTTTTGGTCTTATCATAAAACAGTTTTCCGAAACAACATACAAGCGGTTTCACAAAAATTGTGTTATGTTGATATCTTTCGTCAACCCTCCCTGTTTCCATCGTTGTTTCTTTCTCTATACTCTCTCTCTCTCTCTCTGTGGCTCTCTGAATAAAATATCACAACATATATATGTTTACTCGAAATTTGTAAATTTATATATGTTCACACATATTATTTTTATGAAACATTAATGTCCCAAACATAATATATTCTAACATATTAACATATGTGTTCCAAACATTTAGTGCTAGTTTAGGAACATTACATGTTTGCACTTAAATATATTGTGTTTAAAAATTGTGCCCGACACACTTTTGTTTATATCGGAACATATGAAAAATATATTTTTCTAACAGTGTGGGTACAATTTTTTTCTTGGTTCGTCAAACACAAAGGGATCTTCATGAGAAATAACGTAAGGGCACTATACTCTTTTTAGAATCGGGACAGTACAATGAAAACAAGTATATACGGCCGTAAGTTCGGCCAGGCCGAATCTTATGGACCCTCCACCATGGATTGCGTAGAAACTTCTACGAAAGACTGTCATCCACAATCGAAATACTTGGGTTGTGGTATCTTAAAACTTCTTAACATCGTTTTCTAAATTGTGAGTTAGTCCATACGTGGTACATATTTGACAAAAAAGTTATGTATAATTAAGTCTACAAATAATTAGGAATCGATATGGATTTTTGCACGGTACGTAGAGAGCCAGAATTGAAATATGGGGGCTATATACAATTATGAACTTGATATGGACCAATTTTTGTGTGATTGGAAATCGATTTATCTGAGGGATATATATAACTATAGACCGATATGGACCTAGTTAGGTATGGTTGTTAACGACCATATACTAGTACAATGTACCAAATTTCAACTCACTCGGATGAAATTTGCTCCTCCAAGAGGCTCCAAAACCAAATCTCGGGATCGGTTTATACGGGGCTATATATGATTATGGACTGATATGGACCACTTTTGGCATGGTTGTTAAATATCATATACGATCACCACGTACCAAATTTCAAGCAGATCGGGTGAATTTTGCTTCTCCAAAAGGCACCGGAGGTCAAATCTGGGGATCGGTTTATATGGAAGCTATATATAATTATGGGCTAATAGGAACCAATTCCTGCATCACGTACCAAATTTCAACCGAATGGGAAGAATTTTGCTCTTCCAAGGGGCTCTGGAGGTCAAATCTGGGGATCGGTTTATATGGGGCCTATATATAATTATGGACCGATTTCAACCAATTTTTGCATGGGAGTTTGAGGCCATATATTAACACCACGTACCAAATTTCAACTGAATCAGATGAATTTTGGTCTTCCAACAGGATCCGGAGGTCAAATCTGGTGATCGGTTTATATGGGGGCTATATATAAATATGGACCGATATGAACCAATTTTTGCATGGTCATTAGAGACCATATACTAACACCATGTACCAAATTTCAGGCGGATCGGATGAAATTTGCTTCTCTTAGAGGCCTCGCAAGCCAAATTTGGGGGTCCGTTTATATGGGGCTATACGTAAAAGTGGACCGATATGGCCCATTTGCAATACCATCCGACCTACATCAATAACAACTACTTGTGCCAAGTTTCAAGTCGATAGCTTGTTTCGTTCGGAAGTTAGCGTGATTTCAACAGACGGACGGTCGGACGGACATGCTCAGATCGACTCAGAATTTCACCACGACCCAGAATATTTATACATTATGGGGTCTTAAAGCAATATTTCGATGTGTTACAAACGGAATGGCAAAGTTAATATACCCACCATCCTATGGTGGAGGGTATAAAAAGGGGGAAACAGTGAACAATTAAAAAGTAAAATAAAATATATAAAAAACAAAGTTTAGTTACTCTTTATTAATTAGTAGTCCAAGTAAGTGGTAAAAAATAGTTCACGCTTTAATTTATGTGTATATTGTAAAATTATTTATGTTTATACTCGACTTCACGTTCTTCTTTTGTTAGAGTTTTTTAATTTCTTTGAAAATTTCAAGCTTTTATACCAAAAACATTTTTTGTTCCAAAATTGTTATTTTTGCAATAAAAAAATAATATATTATGCAAAAGCTCAGTTGTTTATATCAAGCACTGTTCTTTTCTGACTGTAAATCTTTAATAACCCACATTTCGAAGTTTCATTGTAAAAATTTAATATACACCCAAAAAATTAACAGAAAAGTTTACTTGATTCAAGCCGTAACGGTGTCAAAAGTACGGTAAGTACGGATTTGTTAAATTCAAGAAGAAAATTCTTAATTTAATCCTGAAAATGTTATGTACAGATTTCTTAAGTTTAGAAATTTTCAATCGTGTTTGTGCTTCCTTTAAGTACGGAAAGTGCTTGATTCAAGTCTAGTGAAGCTCTATTTAATTCTAATCTGTACTTGTTTCAATCCACATTTAAGATTATATTAACCAAATTAGCGCTTAACTTTAGCCAAAACGAACTTGTTTTAAGCATAATGGAGGCTTGGATCAATCTTTTTTATTACTGAATATAATCCCACTATGCTTGATCCAAGAGCTATCTGTACTTGTCCTAACCACACTGAAAGAAAGCATGCCCGGTTCCAAAGATTTTGTCTGTACTCTAAAAATTTTGATATTGATTCCGAGTCAAAGAAGCGGAGAATACAAGTAAGGACACTTTTAAGACACAATTCTCTTTTAAATTTGGGTATTGTGTACTTGCTTCTAGGAAGCAAATTTTATTTTTTTTTTCAGCTTTTTTCCTTCATATGCTAGGTTAGGTTAGGTTATGTGGCAGCCCGATGTATCAGGCTCACTTAGACTATTCAGTCCATTGTGATACCACAGTGATGAACTTCTCTCTTATCACGCAGTGCTGCCCGACTCCATGTTAAGCTCAATGACAAGGGACCTCCTTTTTATAGCCGAGTCCGAACGGCGTTCCACATTCAAGTGAAACCACTTAGAGAAGCTTTGAAACCCTCAGAAATGTCACCAGCATTACTGAGGTGGGATAATCCACCGCTGAAAAACTTTTTGGTGTTCGGTCGTAGCAGGAATCGAACCCACGACCTTGTGTATGCAAGGCGGGCATGCAAACCATTGCACCACGGTGGCTCATATGCTATCAAAGTCCTTTAAAAACGAGTTAACGACAACTTTATTTTCCAAATTCAGACTCGACTTCCAGTAGAAATTATACTATGTTTCAAGTAAAAAACGTCTTTAAAATAAAGCGTTGAAAAACATGTCCTATATTTGAACGTTTTTTTTTCTTTGTAGCCAAGATGCAAAAAGCTTTCTAAAAATAAATTTCGTGTTGTTGCATTACTGTGTAACAGAACGAAATAAAAATAAGATTAAGGGACTTGTAGTTATATGAAAAGATGATGTACAGTGGGAGAAAAGATGATTCAATTTGTAAGAGGAAAATTTCCAAATGTTTTCTCTATAAGGAGTTAGCATAAAGAGCCCAAAATTGAGTTATCTCTCCCAGCCAGATCTATACTAAAGGCTGTGGAAAGATTCATTCGCTCTAATCGAAACATGTACAGTAGATAGGGTCACGAAAAAAAGTTGATGCGGTCACCCCCCAGTTTTGTAGCATATTCGAAGACAATTTCAGAACACCAAAACTTTTTTTCCGTGCACCCTACGACCCCCCGAAATACAATTTATTGTGCTGTGTCGTCATTTGAAGTCCGATCGAAAAGAAACGCATATCGTTGTTCGTGGTTAATCAGGGGCTATATTTCATGCATTGGTCATTTTTGACTCCGACATCAAATTTGATTTTTAATTTTTTTATTTCGCTTCGTATACCACTATAATGCCCATTTCTTATAACCATTATAAAGATCTCAACAAAATATGAAACTTTTGCTTTTGAAGTATTAACTTATATTCATAAACAAAAAAGTTACAGAGATTTTAAAAAGTCAATAGGTCACCCTACACGGATGAAAAAGGCTGTTTTTCATATGTTTGGCTATAAACATTATATGTTTGGAACACAAATTTTTAAACACAATATTTTTGAGTGCAATCATATAATGTTCATAAACTAGCATAACATGTTTGGGACATATATGTTAATATGTTAGAACATATTATGTTTGGGACATAAAATGTTTGTAAATATAATATGCTTGGATGCAAACATATATTAATTTAGAAATAGCCTATAAACATATATGTGTTTAGTAGCTTGGAGCGCTATTTAACAGGGAGCGATATTGAATTAAGTTGGTGGTTGTTGCGTGTTATTACAAAATTAACATTTTATTTTTCCTTCTTTGATCCTTACAAACTGTGTGGTCCGCTGTTCGAATCCCCGTCCGGCAAAAGGTAAAATTAAAATAAAAAAAAAAAAACAATCAAATGAATAATTTTTTCTACAATGTTTGTATTACAGAAAAAGGTGCTAAGAACTAAAAAATCTCGTGGAAGTGAGAAAGATGTGGGGGAATATACAATTGGGCAGAAACAAAATTTTGAGCATTCAGGTCGAAAACCTATGTTGTTAGCACCTATATTACCTGTTTATTTTCATAATTCGTTATGATTGTACATATATAAATAAATAAATAAAATTTTGGGCACAATATTGTTTGGGAGAATTTTTTTTAAGCATATAATATTTTTGGGTGCAAAATGCTTCCAAACATATTATATGTTCACATAATAACATATTGTTTTTTGGAAGACAACATTATTGAATTTGGATGCAAAAATACAAAATGTTTGGAACTTAGACTACCCAAACATATATTGTTTAGACTAATATGCTTTCAAACTTATTATATATTGGAAGAGATCAAACATATAAATGTTTGGGCAATACCCAAAAATGTATATGCTTGAAGCAAAATATGTTTGGGAGTATATGTTACAGAAGCGATTTTTTGTGAGCGTGTACACACCACCAAATAGTTTTTGATGTGTTGTCATGATGTCCGATCGAAACCACATGCACATCGTTATTCATATCTACGAAATTAATTTATAAGGCATTTAGAACACAAAACCTGTTTATCTGTAAATTTCTAACGGTGCCTTTGTATACATACTCGTTGTTTGCACTACGGCATTTTCTGCGTTATGCAAAGTGCATGTGTTTTTGACAATTTTGACAACAATTTGAGAGCCTACTGTTTTCATCATGTTTATTTATAAGATTTATTAATAATTTTCTAATTGATGTATTTCCGACAGTTTGAATTTCCGTAATTTTCCACAATTCTGTTACCACTTTTATTGCAACTTGTATATAACATGTAAGCTTTTTATTTTTTTTAACACTTGCGGTGCCTGCTTTCTTTAAATATAAAAGGAATTCAATAACTTGATGATTTGTTGGTAATTTAGTTTTGTCGATATCCCGAGTTTCGAATTTCATTTTGTTTTCACTTTTCTCAAATACTATCAACAGCCTTCTCTCACAAAAATATGGACAGACTTAAAAAATCATGTAGCGAAAGTGATTGTTAGAATTTTAAAACAGTAGGCTCTCAAATTGTTCTAACAAAAACACATGCACTTTGCATAACGCAGAAAATGCCGTAGTGCAAACAACGAGTAGTAGTAGTAGTAATCTTTATTTCAAACAATTTACAATAATGAATTCATAAAAATATTTGATAAATATTAAAATATTCGATATGAAGTTAATATTTCATTTAGTTTCAATTTTAATTTTAATTTGACAAGTTTGATTTTAAAGATTTTACGGCTATGACATGTATATGTCGTCTGCCGGCTCATTGTATTATCCAATGTACCTTAGGGTTATGAAGTATTTGTTTGTTATGCATATTCATTCATTATTAGATTTCGATAATAACATGCAGATTTCAGATATTCTACCAATCCATTCCAGTTCGAGTGCCATTTTCCATCAAGTATTTGTATTACTTCATGGTGTTGTAGTGAGTCCTTTCCAAAAATGTGTCTTCTTATAATCTTCAGTATGGGACACTTCCCAAGGAAATGTTGTATATTTTCGATTTCACGTAGGTTACATAGTGTGCAGTGGTTGGCAAACAACGAGTATGTATACAAAGGTACCGTTAGAAATTTACAGATAAACAGGTTTTGTGTTCTAAATGCCTTATAAATTAATTTCGTAGATATGAATAACGATGTTTATGTGGTTTCGATCGGACATCATGACAACACATCAAAAACTATTGACTTTTTAAAATCTCTGTAACTTTTTTGTTTATGAATATAAGTTAAAAGTTTCATATTTTGTTGAGATCTTTATAATGGTTGAGATCTTTATAATGGTTATAAGAAATGGGCATTATAGTGGTATACGAAGCGAAATAAAAAAATTAAAAATCAAATTTGACGTCGGAGTCAAAAATGACCAATGCATGAAATATAGCCCCTGATTAACCACGAACAACGATATGCGTTTCTTTTCGATCGGACTTCAAATGACGACACAGCACAATAAATTGTATTTCGGGGGGGTCGTAGGGTGCACGAAAAAAAGTTTTGGTGTTCTGAAATTGTCTTCGAATATGCTACAAAACTGGGGGGTGACCGCATCAACTTTTTTTCCCTTTAGGCCGTGACCCTATCTAATGTACAGTCCAGGCGTGTATAGATTTGTATCTGGCGTTTTCTTTTCAATGACTCTTAATCATGTTCCTTAATCTAAATCTGTCCATAAAGTTCGATTAATAATTGTAAAATTAGATATAATGCATTTGAACGTTAATTGCCTGTTTCGGTAACAAGCTAACATGATATATAATTATTTATTATTATTATTTGTTTATAGCAATACATATATTGTAATGAAACAAAATACATAAAATAGGACAATACATAATATATATCTGTAAATTATAATATCTGTAATTGATTCAAATACAAAATACAGTTTGTTAATAAAAAACAAATATATTAAAAATAATGAAATAAATAATATAATACAAAATAAAAATATTTATACTTATTTACCAAGCCAGCAGCATGATAAAATTTGGACTAAGAAGCAAGAAACTGGGCGGAATTCAAGTTTTGGAGGTCTTGTTGCCTTAAATAGTAAGTTTGCCTCTACTTACACATACGTCGGCCCAATCCATTAACGCTTTGAAACTGAGGGCACGAAGACCTCTGATATTTCGGTTGTTGAACTTTTAGAGGAGCTGCGCCGTCTTTTCTTAAGTGTAAATATGTATGCACAATCAATGTAAATCCCATAGAATATATTTGACAAATTTTTATTAATTTATCTTCCTCCCCACTTTCTTGTGAGGAGACAATTCGCTGTCAATTACGGTGAAGCACACAATAATACTAAAATAATTTGGCAAACAAAATGCAAGCGAAGCCAAAAACACAAGCTCGAAATCAAACATTATACACATACACACTCACAATCCCAGCAAAAAAAATGTGAAGTTCTTCCAAAGGCACAACTTTAAAAGCACTTCCGGACGATGCACTCCCAATGGTGTTCTTTATTTTAACTACTCAGGTAGTTCTTTTAATTCAATTTTTTATAACTTGGTTTTTTCATACTTTTAATAGGTAATGTTAACATTTTTTGTTTCAAATAGGTTAAAAACAGAGTAAGAATTCATAAAATGGTACAAATCATTTAAATTTTGTCGAAAAAATGAAAATATTTGAGGTCAAACGTTTCCGACAAGCGTTAGAATCCATTAAAAATTATAAAAAATTATAAAAATTATTTATTTGACAAAATATAACAGAATTTTTTAATTTACATCCAAAACATTGAATTCGGATCACACCTAAAGAAGGGATGGAATTTCAGTGCAACGGCTGTTGAAATGGAGGACTTCCGTCCTATGACAAGCCCATGTTAAATTCATCGCTTCTGCGTCAATTTTGCACCACTTCCGGATCCAAAACGAACATTTTCATTACTTTTTTGGCGACGCTTTTTTGCTGGGATGCTTCATACATGCGAGCACACATAAACCAAAAACCTTTATTTTGTATTCTGATTTGCTATAACTCATAAAGGAATATCAAGTTAAAGTTTTCTTATTTTAAGCCATAGAGGAATATCAAGTTAAAGTTTTCATATTTTAAGCCATAGTCGGCTTATGATAGCAAACGCAATGCAAGCCAACCAACAACACTAACACTAAAAGCCAAACATTAAATTGAAAATTCTCTGACAAAAAACAGTTTTCGGGGGTTGAAAATCTGTGAGAGTATGGAGGAGAGCAAACTTTTTTGCGCTCTCATTAGCTAACTCTCACAGACGAATTAACTAACATTTTTTTAAAAAGTTTTGACTTAAAGCAAGCTTAAATCAAACTTTAAATACTTGAATTGCACAAATAAGCACACCTTGTACTTAATATGAGTATAACATAGAATTTGCATACTTAAAATTTTAAGTTGGGATTCAGGCTAAAATAAGAATTTTAAACTTGATTTTAGAAGTCTACTTTTCTTTGGGTGTATAGATGATACTCTAACGTAAGTAATAAGACCAACTAGAAGAAAATCGACCGAAAAATGACAAAGTTATAAGCAACGATACACAAAAAAAGTGTCTTGTAAATTTAAGGACCATTTAAACTTTCACATAGTTCAACAAATTTACTGTAATATAGTTCATTTTTCGTAACCACAACGAAAATTAACTTCGCTAAAGGAAAACTTAGAAAAATTCAGTAAATGTTTTTTAGTTCACTAACTACGAAATGGGAAGGATTATTCCTTAAAAAATTTCCAGCACAGTAGTTAATGCATCGTTGACTCTATTATAAAAATACATGGGCAATATAAAAATCTTACCACGAAATGTGGACAATTTACTAAGAAAAAATTTTGTATGGAAAAAAAATTTGTAGTAAAAATTAACTTAACGGCATTATCGATTCGTATGATGGCTACCTACAGATTATTTCCCTTTTTATAATAAAGTGGAGTGTTTTTCCTCACATTGAAAATTTTAGATAAAGTAGAATAAAAAGTAGTTAATATAATCCTTGCCCGGTGTATATCATTTTTTATAGATTCCTCATAAATTTGGTATATATTTTAACTTAATTTATAGATAGAATTCCAACTAATCAATAAACGTGGTACTGGAAAATTAAGTGAGAAATCTCGTATGATTGTTTGTGTTTGTTATTGCGTCATTTATGCTGTTGTCGGTTGTTTTGATTCCAGAGACAATGGAATGTTCCTTGTGTGTTGTTGGTATCTTTTGTGATGAGAGTTGTTTTCTTGCAATATATTGCAAGATCTCGCTATAGCGAGATCAGAAAAGGATCGTATGTGTGGAGTTGTTTTTCTTTACGGCAGGTATGTATCCTTTATGACTATTTGTGTCTTTGAGCTTTATTGCTGCATTTTGCAAAATTGTACGTGCGGTATTGGTGTTTATTAATGAAAATACATTTATTTCGAAACATTTTAGAAACTGAGAAGTGAATGATGTGATGTTAGAGAAATCAAAAACGTATATTTCTGTTAATAGTTTAATATTAGTGCGGATTTTTAATTGATTTACATAAAAAATATACAACATGAGTGGTAATAGGATGATCTATATTTATTCTACATCTGGATCACAGGTTGGAGATGCAACCATTTTTTTGAATCTATATTTTTTATGTTACAGCAATTCCTACAGGTGAGTACTAAGATCGAGTTTAGCCGCTAAAATTAAAAATAAATCACTGAGAAAAGTATAAAATTATACGTCTTCGATACAAATTTAAATATAACTTGATGGAGAATAGCCCAAACCAAGTTTTTAATAAAGATTATTTTTTTTGGAATGGATTATTAAAGAAAACTTATCATGAAAATTGCGATTTTAGTCTCAAAACTCGAACTTAATATCCACCTTAAATACTAAATGCTATACTGACAAGTGGAAATTATGTCTAATTTTATAATATTTTTTATTTCAAATATATTCTGAGAATAATTTCAAAAACGTCCTATTAGTCAATGGATATGATTCCAATAATGTACCTACTGGATGGATTTTTCAATGTAATAAGTTTGTCTATAAACGGTATTTTGTCCGTTTTTAATAAAACCAAAATTTCAATTTATTAAAAATAATTATTTTCACTGCAGGTAGACAGGTCTTGCAATGGTATTTTTTTGGAATATTCTTACTGTTTAATGCTAACTTAGCTGATATCCTTATTGGCTCTAGGAAATACTCTTGAAAACCGTATGGTAAAAATCAATATGAATGATAGAATTTGATAATATTTTTCTTATATTTTGTATAACTTTGCAATTTCAGATGCTTATAAGACAAATCCGCCCAACAAAAGTTAGCCAAAATCGATTAATTTGGACAACAATTCAATGAATATAGCAACTTATGCCACATATATGTTTAATATGGATAGAAAACATGGAAATTTAAATTAATTAGTTTAGTCCTAATAACATAGAATATTACTCTTTTGAAGAAGCAATTACTAACTACCGACAAGTAACTGCATCCAACGTACGAATAAAAATATTTCCTTTATTGTATATCATAAGCCATAGTTTCGTAAAATATAATAATAATTTTTTGAAATAAAATACTGGTGGTTATTGAAAATTGACTTGTTTTGTACGAAAAATTTCTTAGTTGTATACAGGCTTGTTGTACATTTGATTCCTCAATTTCTCTACTTTTTTGAAAATTATACTGACAAACAGTATATTTCAAACCAATTTCTTAATACAGGTTTCCCAAAAAATTGTTCATTTTTCCGGATAGCAGGAATATTTTGAATGAGTTTAAGTATATTCTTCCCACAGCATAGTAATAATGAACTAAAATACGATGCAATACATGAACTAATTTATAAGAAAATCATGAACTTATCTAGATGAAAAAAAATCTTTGGCGCCAAATCATGGTCATTCTTACTATGAGTTAGTTCATTTTTCATAAAAAATAGTAAACTTTTTTTTCGGTGTATAACCGGACTCTAACTCGAGACATAATTTGTTTAGAGAAAAAGAGCGAAAAACTAAAAATAACAGGATATCTCAAAAACTGTTACATAAAATTTTTTAAACATTTTTCATTTTTCTTTCGAATTCTGCACATCAAAATACATAAGAAAAGTCGACTCTCATCAAGTGTACATTTTCAGTGTAAACTAGTGTAATTGTCTATTGATGACAATAACAGCTACGCAGTCCAGTGGATAATGTGTTGGCTTACAATCTGTATGGTCCTCGGTTCGATTCTCCATCCAGGCGAAGGGTAAAATTTAAGAAATTTATAAAATTCAATAATTTCTTTAACATTATTTGTATTACAGAAAAAGGAGCTAAGAACTAAAAAATCTAGTGCAAGTCGGGAAGATGTGGGGGAATATGCAATTAGGCGGAAATTCATTTTTTGAGCACAATCTTCTTTGGGAGAAAATTCTTCTAAGCATATAATATTTTTGGGCTCAAAGTGCTTCCAAACATGTTATATGTTCACATAACAAACATAATAATGTTTCGGCAATATCCAATAATATATGTGCTTCCTGCAAAATATGTTTGGAACATATGTTAGAGAAGCGATTTTTTTGAGGGTCTATGAACAAAGCTCTTCACAAGAAACTAAATGTCAGTTTAAAAATCCTTATTATACACCCAAAGATATTTGTTAGTAGGGACAGCAGAAAAGTCTGCTAAAACAGCAGAAAGTCTGCTGAAAAAAGGACAGCAGTCACTGTTTACTGAAATAGCAAACACTTCCTGCTATTTTTAGGCTCGATTACGCTAAAACATGTTTTATTTTGCCTAAAACAAATAAAAATGTCAACTTAGGAGCTATCCTAACATAATTAACACAATATTTTATGAATATCTATAGTATTTGACCAAAAATCTGAATATTTATCGAATTGAGGCATAACAGCAAACAAAATGTTTGCTGATCGTATTTAGGAGCTTGTAAGTATATTACAGTGCAAAAATATACCAAAAACTACTTTTGGTTCTTAAATATGCTTTGGGCAAAATTTATAAACTAAAAATTTTATGAATTGTTGTTCATTAGGCCCTGAAGTACAAAAATATAACAGCAGACATCGACAGCTGTTTTTAGCAGACTTAGCAGGCGTAATAGACACCTCAAAGTAAAACATGGATTGGAAAACGGATGTCCGATTCCAAAGATTTTGTCTTTACACTAAGGATATTGGTATTGATTACGAGCCAAAGAAGTGGAAAATCGAAAGAAGGATAATTTTAAGGCATAATTCTCTTTTAAATTTGAGTTTTGCGTAGTTGATTCTGGAAACAAATTTTAATTTATTCGTTTCTCCAGCTTTTGTTTCATGTGCATCAAAGTCATTTAAAAACGACTATTTAAATTTCCAAATTCAGGCTCGACTTCAAGTAGAAATCATGATATGTTTCAAGTAAAAAACGCCTTTAAAATAAAACGATGAAAGCATGTCCTATTTTTGAGCGCTTTTTTATTTTGTGGTCAATATACAAGAAGCCAAAAAATGTTAAAGAATTTTTCAGAATTATTAAAGCCAAAATGGCCTTAGTCGAACAAAATTTTCTTTCGTGTAAAGATATTCTCTATTCAACCGTCGAACGGAACGGACGTGTTTTTCAATAGCGGATAAACTCATCGTAATAGGTACCTACTACGAATTTCAAGTGTGGTGGGATATTAGGCCACCATGCAGCGAAATTCCATATCATCCACTGGGTTGCTAACTTCAGGGCCCAGTGGACGGGTATCGACTAGAGTTATAAATCTGGACAATGACCAAGAGTTAGGCACAATTAGTCGACCTGTAGACGGGTCGACAGGTGGCGACAATTTGACAAGTCGAACCTTTTCCAAGGTAACGGCATCAAAAGGTGGTAATCCCTCACGAAAGAGATTCAAGGAACGCAGAAATGCTTTGTTTATCCTAAAGAAGTTAGGATCAGTCGACCCAAGCATGCTGTCGGCTAAACAAAGCGATTCCTTAAAATGGACTCAAGGAATTCTTGAGACTGGAAAAAGGGAACGATCGCCGGATGAGCTGCCATCCTCCAAAAGGGATCAAAGATCGTTTGCCTCAGTTGCTAAAGACAGCCTTTTGATGGCTATCATTAATAAAGGAGCATTGGACGGTATGGTTCCAAAGCAAAAATGGAGGGAAATTGAGAATGCTCTGTCTGTCGTCTACTCACAGGTGCTGGAAATGTTTCCCGGTCCAGATCCTCGACACCAAGAGGCTGGTTGGTATCAAGGACGATTTAAGCTAGTCGCATTTGAGGACCAGAGGTCTATAGAATGTTTTAAAGCTGCTCTGATACTAATTGGTGAAGTTTGGGAAGGAGCTGCTCTAGAGTTAGTCGAGAAGAAAGACATACCGGCTAGACCTAGAGCACATGCGTGGATACCTGCAAACACTTCTGACCCTGAATCTATTTTAAATAGGCTGAAACGATGCAATCCAGATCTTCCAACAGCTGATTGGAAGGTTGGCCGTTTGGATGAAGTGGATGGGCCAAGACGGCATGCAGTGTTTATATTGAACACTCAGTCTTTGCCACATCTAGCAAAGTCCCAGGGCCGTGTATGTTATGGCTTTCATTATATTCAAATGAAGGTGTATAAAAACGATCAGCTGAAGGATTCAGAAATGGACAAGCCTATGTCTGAATCAGAAGTAAGCGGATCCTCTTGCGAAGTTGAGGGGGATACCAAAGTTGAAGACATGGATAGATACCGTATGCGTGAGGAGGCTTCTACTGCCTCAGAACTCACCAAAGTTGAAGCTATGGTTATTGCGAGAGTCACCGATATCTCTGAAGAGGACATTCTTGATGACTCGATTGAAGCGGCTGATGTGACGGTTGTTGAAAATCTCGATGGTCCTACGGATCATCCAGATAAATCTTCATCATTGTAAGGCTGCATGTGCTGCCTTAAAAGTTCTCCTGATGAAAGGGGGCATAGACTTAGTTCTTACTTAAGAACCATACGTTTATAGAAACAATATATGTGAATTAAGTACTCCGGGGTTCAAACTATTGTAGTATACTGGTAATGATGTAAATCGAGCCTTATAATTGGTAAAAACGAGCTTAACTTGTTTCTGCTTCCTTCAATGTGCAATGCAGACACTGTCGTTGCCAATTTAGAAATAGCCAAATGCAAATATTGGGTATCTTCGGTCTATATGGGACATGACAGGGAGATGCCTCCATGTGCTGTTAAGACCTTAGTTGAGGAGTCACTGAAAACAAAGACGAAACTCATTATGGGATGCGATGCGAATGCGCATCATATTATATGGGGAAGTAGTGATACTAATGCAAGGGGAGAGTCGCTAATAGAGTTTATTTTGCGTACTAATCTGGTAGTTTGCAACAAGGGAGATGCCCCAACCTTTGTCACTAAAAACAGGCAAGAGGTATTGACATCACCTTGGCCTCGCAAGAACTGAATGAAATGATATCTGAGTGGCAGGTTTTAAGTGAACACAGCTTCTCAGATCATCGCTACATCAGTTTCAAATTTGATGTTCATACCACCAAGACCATATTTCCGCCAAATGTTAGGATAGCTGACTGGAATAGGTGATGATACCGGAAATACCAGAGACAAATATGAGCACTGCGCAAGTTATCGAACACGCAGTGGAGAGGATTACTAAGGCCTTCAACATTTCACTGAAAGCTGCATGCCCTAAAGGGAAGCCAAGGGGGAAAAATCGACCACCATGGTAGTCTACGGAGTTAGGTAATATGAGGAAATCGTGCAGGAAGCTCTTTAACAAAGCAAAGTCCACCAGAGCTCCTGCGGATTGGGACGCTTACAAGAAGAATCTGAGAGGATACAAGCGAGAACTGAGAAAGGCTCAGCATAACTCTTGGAATGATTACTGCAGCAGCATTGAGAATACGTCCGAGGCTTCCAGACCACCTAAGGTGCTAGCATCCACGAGCTCCGCTCCAGGTTTCATTAAAACATCGGAGGGCAATTGGACAACGTCCAGTGAGGAGACGCTGGAGGTACTATTGGACACACATTTTCCTGGAAATCAGACGGTTGAATCAGGTTCTGGCGGTGCCACAGTCGCTCAGCGGTCGTTTCCTAGGAAATTGTATCGGAATCTAGAATAAGATGGGCGTTAAATAGCTTTGGACCATTCAAATCCCCCGGACCTGATGGAATTACTCCGGCGGAGTTACAAGCAGTGACTGACAAAATTATCCCCTGGTTGTCGGCGATATATAAAGGATGTATCAACTTATCATATATCACAGGAAAGTGGAGGGAAACAAAAGTCGTTTTCATACCTAAAGCGGGAAAAGCCTCTCACTCGAGGGCGAAGGATTTCCGACCAATCAGCTTATCCTCATTCGTACTTAAGACTCTGGAGAGTATAAGATATTTATCTTAGAACTAGCATCGTATCAAGTTTGTTCTCGAAACGACAACATGCATACTCGAAGGGCAGGTCTACTGAGACCGCATTACATGAACTAGTCAGCTTTATTGAAAGCTCACTATCTGTCAAAGAAAACACAATCGTGGCGTTTCTAGACATCGAAGGGGCGTTCAATAACGTCCATCCGAGCTCGATATTAAATGGACTGACAACTCTGAATGTTGATCCATGTATACTTAGGCTATTAGACGAACTTCTAATGAAGAGACGTATTTCAGCCACACTAGGACAAGCAAACATACAAAGGTATGTGAACAGAGGCACTCCCCAAGGAGGAGTTCTCTCCTTTGGAATGTTGCTATAAATAACCTTCTGGTTACCCTAGAAAATAAAAGGATAAAAGTGGTGGCATACGCAGATGATGTGGCTCTAGCAGTCAGGGGAAAATTCCCATCCACAATCAGATATATTATTCAGAGGGCCCTCCGGATGACTGAGAAATGGGCGAAAGACAATGGTCTTGGGGTAAATCCTGCAAAGACAGAACTAGTCATGTACTGCAAAGATCGCAAAACTCCCACGGTTAGGCCCATTTCCTTAGGGGTATTGAAATTCCCTTTGGTGAGTGTGCAAAATACCTTGGCGTTATTTTGGACAGGAAGCTGAACTTTAAGCTTAATATTGAAGAAAGGGCGAGAAAAGCAACGGTAGCTTTGTACTCGTGCAAAAAGGCAATAGGAAAAAAGTGTGGACTAAAACCAAAAGTGCATTGGCTATACACGGCAGTGGTTAGACCTATAATGCTATATGGTGTTGTAGTCTGGTGGTCGGCACTTCACCAGCCACCAAGTTTGTGTATCTCAGGCGCATTCAGCAAGACAGGAACAAATTCCCTTAATGTCATGCTACATCTATTGCCTTTAGACATTTTGGCCAAACAGTCAGCTGCATCAACGGCTGTGCGGTTACGCGAGCTATCGCTGTGGTCGGAAAAAAGTTACGGTCACAGTTCGGTCCTCAAAATAATGCCAGATGTGCCTAACGTAGTGGATTACACTTTGGCGAGTCCACTTTTCGACAAAAAGTTTGAGACTCTAATCCCCAACAGTGAGGCGTGGTGCACACATACCCCGGGGAATAAAGAATATATAGATTTCTACACTGATGGCTCCAAATTGGATGGACAATTGGGTTTCGGAGTATATTCTAATGATCTAGAACTTCGAATAGCGAAAAGATTACCTAATCACTGCAGTGTTTTTCAGGCTGAAATATTAGCAATAAGAGAGGTGGCGAATTGGCTGAGAAGTAATTTCCAAAAAATGTGGGCATTAATATATACTCAGACAGTCAACCTGCAATAAAATCCTTGGACTCTGTGTTCCTCAACTCGAAAACGGCCATCGACTGCCGCAAATCTCTCAATGAGATGGCTGAGCAGTACAATATTCACCTAATATGGGTGCCTGGCCATAGGAACATACCGGGGAACTGCGAAGCGGATGAGTTGGCAAGGCTAGGGACTACCTTACATATTCCAGGGGAACTAGAATCTGTTGGTGTGCCTCTGGCTACCTGCAAGCTCTTACTGCGTGAGAAGGCTGTCATGATGGCAAATGTTCGATGGGAGAATTGTAAGGGTTGTAACGACACCAAGCAAATATGGCCCCATTTCAACTTAAGCCGCACACTAGATATGCTAGTGTTATCGAGACGTCAGATATCACTCCTGATATCTGCTATAACGGGTCGCTGCCTGATAGGCGATTTTGCAAAAACTATAGGCGCGAAGTATAATGACTATTGCATGAGCTGTCATGATGCGGAGGAAAAGTAATCAATTAAACACCTCTTGTGTGAGTGTCCTGCATTTTGTGTAAAGCGCAAGCAAATTTTAGGAGCATATAGCTTCAGATTACTGGCGGATCTGGAAAACGTTAATTTAAGCAGTCTGCAGTCAAGCAGTCAAGTTTTTGGAACAATCTGGTTGGTTAAACAAAGAAAAATAATCAAGAAGGTTCAGAGGTTAAAACTAGAAGTGCCCATATGTAATAGGTACTTTTAGTTAATGTGGTATCACAATGGACTGAATAGTCTAAGTGAGCCTGAATCTTAATCGGGCTGCCACTTTAACCCTGCTATTATGTTGGGGTCATTTGATGACCCAAATCGAATTTATTATTACCCCATTTCTTTGTGGTGGAATATAATTAAAAGATCTTACTACTCAGTGCATGAATTGGTGAAATGTACTTAATTCAATAGGGTTTGTTAAAATTTTATGTTCGTAGGGCTTTTTATTCTTGGTGTATACACATAACAGGTTGGGGTCATTTTATGACCCCATATATTACACAGGGGAACAAACACGAACTTTTTTGTGTTGATTTGAAATTTATAGCAAATTTTAGTAATTTGAGGTCGCTGAATCCAAATATACACTTGGTTTTTATCCATCAGTTTGACTTTTCGAGATATTCCGTTATTTTCATAATTAAGGCACTTCACTACATATATTGGAAAAATTTGAAAACGGTTCACCATTTTAAATAAAAACAAACCGAAAATCCCTAAGAATATTATCTTTAAGCCGTCTTTACATTGCTTTTCAATTTTCTAAGTAGTTTTAGAGATATCGTTTAAGTTTTGAAAAAAAAAATTGAAATTTTTAACAAAAAAAAATTTGTTCTTTAAAAATTCCTACAAAATAAAAATGGGTCGAAAATCACAGTTTTGGTTCAGAAATAGTTAGTTTAATATATTTCGAATAAAATGAGCTTTATTTCATTACAATCGGTGCACGACTTTTAATATTGTTCACGATTTACTGAATTGATATAAATCGCGATTTCCGTATAAAAATTACATTTTCTAATGGGTGAATGTTTGTATGTAATAAGTTAGTTTTTTTTATGGTTCTGTTGATGAAGAACTGAATATTGTTTTTATAGTTATTTGGGACGATGAATCCAAATCTGCACGTGTTTCCACATTTCGGTGAAACCACATAGAGAAGCTTTGAAACTCAGAAATGTCACCAGCAGAAGATATATTATTCCAACCGCTGAAAAAATACTTTGGTGTTTGGTCGAAACTGGGGTTGAACCCATGACCCTTTGTAAAACGGGCATGCTAACCATTGCGCCACGGTAGCTCCCATTACCACCTACATACAACTTTTTGCAACCAAAAGGCGCGAGTAAATTAAAAAAGTGTAAATTTTTTCATTAAAGTAAAACTTTCAATAAAAGCATAACCTATTCAGATGATCCCAAACTATAAAAAACCTTTTAATTAGATACACATTTCATTTTATTTTACAAAATTAAGTGTGGGTCATGATATGACCCCAACATAAAATCTGTAAGTTTTTTCTAACATAGTAGCAGGGTTAACCTAACCTAACCTTTTATATAAAGATACTGTTTTTCATATGTTTTGGTGTAAAAATTATATGTGTGGAACTCAAATTTTTAAGCACAATATTTCTAAGTGCAAGCATACAAAGTTCATAAACTAGCATCACATGTTTGGGACATACATGTTAATATGTTAGAACATATTATGTTTGGGACATAAACTGTTTGTAAATATAATATGCTTGGATGCAAACATATATTAATTTAGAAATAGCCTATAAACATATATGTGTTTAGAAAGAGAGACTTAGAGAGTATGTTGCAAATAAAAGAATGGAATTAACAAATTGGCGCCTTAAAAAATATATATACACAAGAAAAATTTCATCAACATTTTTTCCTACCAGTGTATGCCTAAGGTGAAACATAATACGTATGCTTGAAGCAAAATGTGCTTGGGGTATATGTTATAGAAGCGATTTTTTTGAGGGTGTAGTTACAAGTCGAATCACTTGGGAGCAACCGTGGTGCAATGGGTAGCATGCCCGCTTTCCGTCGTGGTTCGATTCCTGCTTCGACCGAACACCAAAAAGGTTTTTCAGTGGTGGATTATCCTACCTCAGTAATGCTGGTGTCATTTCTGTTTCAAAGCTTCTCTAAGTGGTAACTATAATGACAAAACGACTTCATTGAAAAGTTTTTCGACTTTTGGACAAGGAAAAAACTTTATATCAGAGATATGCGCCTTCTTTGTTAAGCAAACTCCGCATTCGTATCTAAAGGACATGAAATCTTTGCACCCACGACAATATT
This sequence comes from Haematobia irritans, assembly GCF_050003625.1. Taxonomy (NCBI): domain Eukaryota; kingdom Metazoa; phylum Arthropoda; class Insecta; order Diptera; family Muscidae; genus Haematobia; species Haematobia irritans. The sequence continues at coordinate 75,398,044 of NC_134401.1, read as the reverse complement.
TTTTTCTGTGCGTTTTCTTAGTTTCAAAAAAGTAAATCAACAAGTCGACATCTTTAAAATAAATATTAGTCTAAATTTGAAGCTTTTAATCTTTATTTCAACATTTCAGTTAATGTAAAATGTATTTTACATTATGTTTTATTTATTTATTTATTAATTTATTTATTATAGCAACTACAGGCTATCGGCCTAAGTTTACATGGTGTAAAATGTGCCAAAATTTCAAAGACGAGCATTCTAATTTCAATGGAAAAAATCATTCTCTTCATAATCGTTCATATAAAGTGAATATCTTTTTCAGTGTAGGGAACTAATAAGGGAGTAACTCTGATGCGGCATTTAGGTATCGAACAAGATCATTGTCCTACACACAGTGTTATCAGATACCGCAACCACTAATTAAATAGAATATATTTACTTTTTTCTTGTTTTAAATGATTTTAAACTATTTCTTAGATTTTACAACCAGCAGATGCGTTTGATGATCAAATGTATCCATATCTGCTACTGGTTAAGAAATTATTGTTTGGGATTATTACATATTAAAAGTGTATATGCTTTTATTTATGTTTTTATGAATACACAATAAATTAATAAAAATATTAAATAGTTTCAATGAGTTTTATTTATAATTGTTCACGGTTTGCGGTTAGTACTAATAGCAAAATATTGGTTGTCTCGATAATTAAACATACGTGGACAGTTCGCAAACTTCTTAGCCTAGCACAAAAAGCGCGGTATAAACAGAAAAAAGTTAAGTGTTTTGGAAACTTCCATCTCTAATATGAACACATGTTAAATTTTGTTTCAATCTGGCAACTTCTTCATATAGAAACAGGTGTTCAAAAAAGACGCATCCGCAATTTTTTTACAATGGAAAAATTAGAAATGCGTGCTGTTATTAAATATTTACATAAAAATGGTTTATCGGGACAAGAAATTCATAATGATATGGTGAATGTATTAGGTGAAAGTGCTCCTTCATATGCAACAGTATAAAATTGGGTTGCTGAATTTAAACGTGGTCGTACAAGCATTGAAGATGAACCACGTAGTGGACGTCCAAAAACAGCAACAACAACAGAAATTGTAGCCAAAGTGCATGATATGGTATTAAATGATCGACGAATAAAAGTGCGTGAAATTGCTAATATCATGGGCATCTCAAATTATCGAGTCCATTTAATTTTGCATGAAGAACTACAGATGAAAAAGCTTTCTGCAAGATGGGTGCCGCATTTGTCGCTCAAAAACGCATAAGCATGAACATTTCTCACGTTTGTTTGGATCGTTTTAAGCGAAATAAAATGGATTTTAAGCGTCTTTTTATAACTGTTGATGAGACATGGATCCACCACTATACTCCAGAGACAAAAGAACAATCCAAACAATGGACTGAAGCTGGAGGAAGTGCCCCAAAGAAGGCAAAAACAATTCAATCGGCTGGTAAGGTTATGGCAACGGTTTTTGGGACTTCAAAGGTATTTTATTTATTGACTAAACAATAAATTCAAAGTACTATTGCAACCGTTTGGATCAATTAAATGTACAAATTCGAGAAAAACGTCCTGGCTTACAACACAAAAAATAATTTTTCATCAAGACAACGCACCAGCGCACAAGAGTGTTTTAACAATGGCTAAAATCAACGAATTAAAGTACGAGTTACTTGACCACTCACCTTATTCTCTTGATTTAGCTCCCAGTGACTTTTACTTGTTCCCAAATCTAAACAAATTCCTTTCTGGCAATCGTTTTACTTATATTACAAAAAAAAACATCGAAAGAGCATATTTTTACTATCAATACAACTATAGTTGTATTTATAAGGATTAATATGATACATATTTTTTCTGTGCCATTATAATTTAATACAAGTAAGTAAAGCCTAAAGTCGGGCGGGCAGACTATACTATACCCTTCACCGCCGTGTAGACCAACATTTTTGGAGCCATCTTAAATCCATCAAATTTATAGATAGCTACACAAAACAGAATTATCGCCAAAATTTTTTCAATTAAACACTTAATTGAATTTGGAAACGCATTCAATTAATATGTTAATTGATTCAATTAATTATTTAATCAAATCCGAATAAAAACCAATTAAAAAATTGATTGATATTTGTTACGTTTCCAATTAAAATATTAATTGATTCAATTATTTCCGAATTGATTAACAAAATCAATAATTGTCAATTACAAACGTGATTGAAATTTTTCCGTTTTCAATTACACATGTCATTGATCCAATCACCTTTGTGATTGAAATTGAATAATTTTGAGCAATGGAAAGAGCGAAAAGAGAACAAGAGAATGGGTATTTATTCAACAATGTATGAGGGGGGAGATCAGTCTGTGGAAGTAACTCGTAACGAACGGTTGCGTTTTTGTTTTTCGCATAAATTGAAAAACATGATTGGCGACATTCTGTCTGCTGCAATCAAAATGTGTGCATAAATATTATATATGAAATAAATAAAGTGTGCAACATCAAATGGCCACGTGGTAAAGGTTTGAAAAAATATATGACAGAACGCATTTGAAATTACCTGTGGTATTGTAAAAATGGAAAACAATCTACATTTGTTGAAGGTAAGAAATTGTGAAATGTGAATACCGTTTTCCATTGAAGCCTGTTTACATTAAACGGACTAAAATAATATATTTTTATTAATTTCTTTTAGTGGCCAATTTTATTTCGTGAATTTTACCAATCAATCCCATCAACTCCATAATTTTATGAAATATATAAGAATATGTTTGCAATAAAAAAGTGGGTACCGTATTGATCTTTTAAAATTATAAATTTTTTTCACTCCTAGTTTTCTTAAAACCAAGAGCGGTATGGGTTTGTTGGACGATTCACCTGAAGTTGCGAAGTGGCGTTGGTACACCCTCAAAAAAAATCGCTTCTTTAACATATGTTCCAAACATATTTTGCAGGAAGCACACATATTATTGCATACTGCCGAAACATTAATATGTTTGTTTTATGTAAACATATTATATGTTTGGAAGCATTTTGAGCCAAAAATATTATATGCTTGGAAGAATTTTTCCCAAACACGATTGTGCTCATTCCCTAACATACTCGTAATTTTCACTTCCACGAAATTTTTTAGTTATTGGCACCTTTTTCTGTAATACAAATAATGTTGAAGAAATTATTCACTTTTATAAATTTTTTAAATTTTACCTTTCGCCTGCACGGAGAATCGAACCGAGGACCATACAGTTTGTAAGCCAACACACTATCCACTGGGCTACGTAGCTGTTATAGTCACCAGTAGATAATTATCGTTTTAAGTTACATTTATATAGCATAGTTTGCAGCGCCCACGAGCCCATGCAAACATAACATTATTTAACAGAAACATACATTTGTTTGCCACGTAGAGCAGTGGTTAGCATGTCTGCCTTGCATACAAAGGGTCGTGGGTTCAATCCCTGCTCCGACCGAACATTTTTTTGTTTTTTTTTTTTTTTTTAATTTACACATTTATATTTATACTATATTAAATTTTTTTAAATGAAACTTCGAAATGTGCGTTATTAAAGATTTATAGTCAGTAACAGTGCTTGATATAAACGAAATTGACTGATTTTTGGATAAAATATTATTTTTTATTGCAAAAATAACAATATTGTAATAAAAAACTGTTTTTGGATAAAACTTTAAAATTTGGAATGAATTCAAAAACATACATACATAATTTTATAAACATACATACATAATTTTATAATATAAACATAAATTTATTTAGGAGTGAACAGTTTTTTACTTGCATTTAACACCATCGCTCTAAAATTCCTTTTGTTTTTCTTTAATAATTCATTTTAAAGAAAATAAACTTTTTAAATTGTTTTAGCTGTAAAACTCGAACTTAATGCCCGCTTTTATATTTGATGGTGTCCGTCAACTCCTCGTGGACTACTTTTTAATAAAGAGGAACTAAAGTTTGTTTTTTTTACATTTTACTGTGCAATTTTTTACTATTTCCTCCTTATTTCATTTTACTGTCCCAACTCTAAAAAGAGTATAGTGCCCTTTCGTTATTTTTATGAAGACCCCTGATTTATTTTAACGAAAAATTGTGCCCATAATGCCAAAATGATAAACAAAACACATGTTCACACATGCATCAAATGCTGCTCTCAAGGCGAAAACATTGCAGTTTGTTTTTCAAATGTCTATTCTCTAGGTTCCGATTGTCTATTCTCTTTATTCAAATTAAATAATATTTAGACTTAAGCATATCAAAATTTTAATTTATATTTGTTAATTTATATATGTTTACATTCACACATATTATTTTTATGAAACATTCATGCCCCAAACATAATATATTCTAACATATTAACATAGATGTCCCAAACATTTAGTGTTAGTTTAGGAACATTACATGTTCGCACTTAAATATATTGTGGTTTAAAATAGTGCCCGAAACACATTTTGTTTATATCGGAACATATGAAAAACATATTTTTCTAACAGTGTATTAAATTGCATTCTTGTTTGACCTGCCTTTTTCAGTTTGAACCTAAGTAGAGGGCAGTATATCTGATATATAAACTAATGAGCTGAACTATGTAATGGCAAAAAAGTTCTTTCTTTTGGATTTAAAAATATGAAAAATATCCGAAAATAATAAAAATATGTATTTTCCATTTATATTTTTTCTATTTCCAGAATTTGCAAAGTATCATTAATATAATACCAAATATTACATTGCTTTCCCATTATTTTTGTCTTTGATTTTAATAGACGATTTCAATGTGTGGAAATTTTGGAAAGGAATTGTTACTAAAGTTAAATTACCGAGCTCCTTAATACACCTTTTTATGCTAAAAGACTATAACTGCAAAAGAAGATTATAAATCTGCAACCTGGAGCTAAGAATTGAACTTGATATTCTATGCAGGTAATGTTTAACAAAATTAACTTTTGATTGAATAAAATTAAATTAGAATTATTCTGTTTACCTTCAGAAAAACTAATTTAGCTTACAGGCTGCTGATTTATTGGAAATCTAGGCGCATCTACATATTAGAAGGAGCATGCTGACATGGTTATTATGATAAGGAAGATAATGATCTACATCAGCGTTGCCAGAATTGTTTCACCAAAAACCGCTAGATTTGCCCAAAAAAATAGCTAAAAAAGGTAAAAAAATGCTAAAAAATAGCTAGAAAAAAAGCTAAATTTTTTTGTATCAAAAGTCACATTTTTGATTGAAATTTAACAAACTTAAAGGCTTTATTTCACTTACAATGCATATTATTTTCATTTTAATTCCACTTCTGTGAGACTGTAACAATATCTAAGGCATATTAGCTCTGTTTGCGTATTCGATACATTTTGATTACTATCACAAATTTTTTACTGGAAGTCCTTCGTTTTGTGGGAGCTACCTTCCCAACACCTCTATTGTTATTTTAAAATATTAAATGATCTAAGCATGCTTTGGATTTGGTAAAAAAAAATGATTTGTCATTTTTTTAAATAAAATTTTAGTTTGGATTTGAAATTGTGAAAAATTCGAAATACATTACTTTTATTTAAATTGTAGAAAATACCTATAGTTTACATTTCCCAGTAAAAACATTTTCCTTTTCTTCATGAGCTATCAAAGTGCTTTAAAAACGTGCTAACGCCAACTTAAATTTCCAAATTCAGACTCGACTTCAAGTAAAAATTATTGTATATATACGTTTTTAAAATAAAGTGTTGAAAAACATCTTCTATTTTTGAACGCTATTTTGGTTTGTGGTTAAGATGCAAAAACTCCTCACATTTAAAGACTATTTCATTAGTTCTTCCTTCTTTCATGAAAACATACCCATTTTTAAGTTGAATCACTTAATTATAAGGACAAAACGACTTTATCGTCTTTTGGACAAGGAAAACAGTTTATATAAAAGAAATTCACAAATGCTATTATAACCAAAATTCGCGTTCGTATTTTAAGGAGACGACAATATTTTTTCAGTGCACAAAGCTATTCACATCTACTATTTTAATTTAGTAATATCGTAATAACTTTAGAATATTATAATAACATAAAAAGGATAAACGAGTCAAATGATAATATTCCCAATAATTTACTGACAGTTTATCTAACAAACTTGTATGGCAATAGTAGATTTAAAGTTTACGATAACATTTATGTATATAATGAAAAAACTTTACAACAAGGTGTATTTGCTACAAAAATGCCCGCATAATGGCTGGACTCATTATTAATGTTTCAACTGAGCTTTGAAATATGTGGAAACCCTTATACTTGCAGCAAGGCTTAGATAAAAACGCCGATTTTTTCATATTTCAATAGAAACATGTCGAAAATAAAAAAGCCAAAAATAGCTAAAAGGGTCATGAAAAAAAGCTAAAAGCTAAATGCATTTTTTTCCCGCTAAACGTCTTCAAAAAAAGCCAAATCTAGGGGGGAAAAAGCTAAATTGGCAACGCTGATCTACATATTAGAAGGAACATGCTGACATGGCTATTATGATAAGGAAGATAATTATTATATAGTTTATTTTTTCACCCTTTAGTTGTTCTTGATAGTAATTGTATGTGTAAGTTATGTTAGAACAAAACACACAAATGAGAAGAACCAAATTTATTTGTCTATTGCATAATTTAAACAAGTAAGGAAAGTCTAAAGTCGGGCGGGGCCGACTATATTATGCCCTGCACCGCTTTGTAGATCTAAATTTTCGATACCATATCACATCCGTCAAATGTGTTGGGGGCTATATATAACGGTTTGTCCCAAATACATACATTTAAATATCACTCGATTTGGACAGAATTTGATAGACTTCTACAAATCTATAGACTCAAAATTTAAGTCGGCTAATGCACTAGGGTGGGAAACAATATTAGTAAAAAAAAAATATGTGAAACATTTAAATCTGAAGCAATTTTAAGGAAACTTCGCAAAAGTTTATTTATGATATCACTCGATTTGGACAGAATTTGATAGACTTCTACAAATCTATAGACTCAAAATTTAAGTCGGCTAATGCACTAGGGTGGGAAACAATATTAGTAAAAAAAATATGTGAAACATTTAAATCTGAAGCAATTTTAAGGAAACTTCGCAAAATTTTATTTATGATTTAGCGCTCGCTATATATGTATTAGAAGTTTAGAAAATTAGAGTCATTTTTACAACTTTTGGACTAAGCAGTGGTGATTTTACAAGGAAAATATTGGTATTTTGACCATTTTTGTCGAAATCAGAAAAACATATATATGGGAGATATCTAAATCTGAACCTATTTCACGCATAGCAACAATGCTAATTCTACTCTCTGTGCAAAATTTCAACTAAATCGGAGTTAAAAATTGGCCTCTGTGGTCATATGAGTGTAAATCGGGCGAAAGTTATATATGGGAGATATATCTAAATCTGAACCGATTTCAACAAAATTTGGCACGCATAGTTACAATGCTAATTCTATTCCCTATGCAAAATTTCAACTAAATCGGAGCAAAAAATTGGCCTCTGTGGTCATATGAGTGTAAATCGGGCGAAAGCTATATATGGGAGATATATCTAAATCTGAACCGATTTAAACCAAATTTGGCACGCATAGCTACAATGCTAATTATACTCCCTGTGCAAAATTTCAACTAAATCGGAACAAAAAATTGGCCTCTATGGTCATATGAGTGTAAATCGGGCGAAAGCTATATATGGGAGATATATCTAAATCTAAACCGATTTCAACCAAATTTTGGCACGCATAGCTACAATGCTAATTCTACTCCCTGTGCAAAATGTCAACTAAATCGGAGTTAAACATTGGCCTCTGTGGTCATATGAGTGTAAATCGGGCGAAAGCTATATATGGGAGATATATCCAAATCTGAACCGATTTCAACCAACTTTGGCACGCATAGTTACAATGCTAATTCTACTCCCTATGCAAAATTTCAACTAAATCAGAGCAAAAACTTGGCCTCTGTGGGCAAATGAGTGTAAATCGGATGAAAGCTATATATGGGAGCTATATCTAAATCTGAACCGATTTGGCTGATATTTTGCACGTTTTTCGAGACTCGTAAAATATTCAGATGTACGGAATTTGAGGAAGATCTGTTGATATATACGCCAATTATGATCAGATCGGTGAAAAATATATATGGCAGCTATATCTAAATCTGAACCGATTTTTTCCAAAATCAATAGGGATCGTCTTTGAGCCGAAACAGGACTCTATACCAAATTTTAGGACAATCGGACTAAAACTGCGAGCTGTACTTTGCACACAAAAATACACCAACGGACAGACAGACGGACAGACAGACAGACGGACATCGCTAAATCGACTCAGAATTTAATTTTAAGCCGATCCGTATACTAAAAGGTTGGTCTATGCTTACTCCTTCTTGGCGTTACATACAAATGCACAAACTTACCACAGTAGTGGTGAAGGGTCTAAATATGGGAAACATTTAAATCTGAAGCAATTTTAAGGAAACTTCGCAAAACTTTATTTATGATTTATCGCTCGATATATATGTATTAGAAGTTTAGGAAAATTAGAGCCATTTTTACAACTTTTCGAGTAAGCAGTGGCGATTTTACAAGGAAAATGTTGGTATTTTCACCATTTTTGTCGAAATCAGAAAAACATATATATGGGAGCTATATCTAAATCTGAACCGATTCCAACCAAATTTGGCACGCATAGCTACAATGCTAATTCTACTCACTGTGCAAAATTTCAACTAAATCGGAGTTAAAAATTGGCCTCTGTGGTCATATGAGTGTAAATCGGGCGAAAGCTATATATGGGAGATATATCTAAATCTGAACCGATTTCAACCAAATTTGGCACGCATAGCTACAATGCTAATTCTACTCACTGTGCAAAATTTCAACTAAATCGGAATAAAACTCTGGCTTCTGGGACCGTATTAGTCCATATCGGGGGAAAGATATATATGGGAGCTATATCTAAATCTGAACCGATTTCAATCAAATTTACCAAACATTGGTAGAATGTCAATTCTACTCTTTATGCGAAATTTCACCAAAATCGGTAGTAAACTTTGGCCTCTGTGTTCATATGAGTCTAAATCGGAAGAAAGATATATATGGGAGCTATATCTAAATCTGAACCGATTTAGCTGATATTTTGCAAGTTTTTCGAGACTCACAAAATATTCGGATGTACTGAATTTGAAGAACATCGGTTGATAAACACGCCAATTATGACCAGATCGGGGATAAATATATATGGCAGCTATATCTAAATCTGAACCGATTTCTGCCAAAACCAATAGCGATTGTCTTTGTTTCAAAAAACGACCCTATGCCAAATTTGAGGACGATCGGACTTAAACTGCGACCTGTACCTTGCGCATAAAAATACATGAACAGACAGACAGACAGACGGACAGATAGACAGACAGACGGACAGACAGACATCGCTAAATCGACTCAGAATTTAATTCTAAGACGATCGGTATACTAAACTACTAAACAGACTTTTCCTTCTTGGCGTTACATACCAATGCACAAACTTATTATACCCTGTACCACAGTAGTGGTGAAGGGTATAAAAAGAATAAAATGTTGAATATGTTTTATAAGAAACACATATTTTTTTATTTCAAATAAAACTAAATTCGATTTTGGGGGCGCAATATATAAATTTTTTGATTGAAATTTATAGCCAATTTCAATTAATTATTTAATTGAATGAATCAAATAGTTGATTGATTTTTGTCGCGAAATTAATTAAAATTTTAATTGATTCAATTAAAACTGTGATTGAATTCTATGTTAAAAATCAATCACGTTTTTAATTGATTCAATCACACAATTAATTGATTCCGTGACAAAAGTCATTAAATTTTTAATTGAAAATCGTGTTGGTTTTCAATCAAAATGGGTGATTGATACTATAATTTTCGTGATTGAAGACATTTCAATTAAAAAAATGATTGAATCCGCGATTTTCGTGATTAAAATCAAAAAATTTTTTTGTGTGTACACACAAAAAACTGCATTCAAAATGTGTGCATAAATATTTTGAACGCAACAACAAATCATAGCAAAGGGTTGAAATAAATAAAGTGTGCAACAACAAACGGCCACGTGGTAAAGGTTTGAAAAAAATATATGACAGAACGCATTTGAAATTACCTGTGTTTGTGTTTTGTGGCATTGTAAAAATGGAAAACAATCTACGTTTATTGAAGGTAAGAAATTGTGAAATGTGAATACCGTTTTCCATTGAAGCCTGTTTACATTAAACGGACTAAAATAATATATTTTTTATTCATTTCTTTTAGTGACCAATTTTATTTCATGAAATTGACCAATCAATCCCATCAACTCCATCATTTTATCAAATATATAATAATATGTTTGCAATAAAAAAGTGGGTACCGTATTGATCTTTTAAAATTATAAATTTTTTTCACTCCTAGTTTTCTTAAAACCAAGAGCGGTATGGGTTTGGTGGAAGATTCACCATGAAGTTGCGAAGTAGCGTTGGCATTAAATTGCATTTTTGTTTTACCTGCCTTTTTCAGTTTGAACCCAAGTAGAGAGCAGTATATCTGGTATATAAACTAATGAGCTGAATTATGTAATGGTAAAAAAGTTCTTTCTTTTGGATTTAAAAATATGAAAAATATCCGAAAATAATAAATACATGTATTTTCCATTTATATTTTTTTTCTATTTCCAGAATTTGCAAAGTATCATCAATATAATACCAAATATTACATTGCTTTCCCATTATTTTTGTCTTTGATTGGTTCAAATTTTAATAGACGTTTTTAATGTGTGGAAATTTTGGAAAGGAATTGTTACTAAAATTAAATTACCGAGCTCCTTAATACACATTTTTATGCTAAAAGACTACAACTGCAAAAGAAGATTATAAATCTGCAACCTGGAACTATGAATTGAACTTGATATTCTATGCAGGTAATGTTTAACAAAATTAACTTTTAATTGAACAAAATGAAATTCGAATTATTCTGTTTACTTTCAGAAAAACTAATTTAGCTTACAGGCTGCTGATTTATTGGAAATCTAGAAGGAACATGCTAACACGGTTATTATTATAAGGAAGATAATGATTTATATAATTTATTTTTTTCACCCTATAGTTGTTATTGATAGTAGTTGTATTTGTAAGTTATGTTAGAACAAAATACAAATGACAAGAACCAAAATTATCTGTCTATTGCATAATTCAAAAAATAATAAAATATTAAATATGTTTTATAAGAAACACATATTTTCTTTTATTTCAAAAGAAAAAAAACTAAATACGATTTTGAGGTCGCAATATATAAATTTTTTGATCGAAATTTATAGCCAATTTCAATTAATTATTTAATTGAATGAATCAAATAGTTGATTGATTTTTGTCGCGAAATTAATTAAAATTTTAATTGATTCAATTAAAACTATGATTGAATTTTATGTTAAAAATCAATCACGTTTTTAATTGATTCAATCACACAATTAATTGATTCCGTGACAAAAGTCAATTAAATTTTTAATTAAAAATCGTGTTGGTTTTCAATCAAAATGGGTGATTGATACTATCATTTTCGTGATTGAAGACATTTCAATTAAAAAAATTATTGAATCCGCGATTTTCGTGATTGAAATCAAAAAATTTTTTTTGTGTGTATATAAAGGTCTGGAATATACATGTATTTAAATTTGAACAATTTTTGTTTTCAATTTAAATTTAAATCTAACCCTTGGAAAGAAACACAATTTTAATAAAAACAAGTAAGTAAAGTCTAAAGTCGGGCGCAGCCGACTATATTATACCCTTCACCACTATGTATACCAAAATTTGTGGTACCGTCTTAACTCTTAAAATTTTTTTTGGTTATATAAAGATTTATATTCCCATATACAAATATTTAAATATGAACCGATTTGATCAAAATTTTTTAGACTTCTACAAAATCTCTAGACTCAAAATTTAAATCTGTTAATGACCGGAACGGAGCACAATGTTAGTAAATAATATTGGAAATATTTAAATATAAAGCCATTGCATAAAATTTCGCAAATTTGCATTAATGATTTATCGGCTAATACATACGAATTAGAGTTTCGACTTAGCAGTAGCGATTTTACATGGTAAATGTGGGTATTTTGGCCCTACTTTCCCGAATCAGAAGAACATATATCCGGGTCTTTGTCTAAATCTGAGCCTATTCTGACTAAATTTGGTACACATTGTTAAAATTTCAAAATTTGGCATCCGGTCATATGAATCTAAATCGGGCGAAAGATATATATGGGAGTTATATCTAAATCTTAACCGAGTTTGACCAAATTTGGCATGCATAGCAAGAATGTTAATTTCTCTCTCTGTGCAAAATTTCAAGTAAATCAGAGTGAAATTTTTACCTACGGTTATATGAGTGTAAATCGGACGAAAGATATATACGGGAGCTATATCTAAATCTGAACCGATTTCAATCAAATTCGGAATCCGTATTTATAATGTTAATTTTACTCTCTGTGCAAAATATCAGATAACTCCGACTAACACTTTTGCGTCTAAGGCCATAGGAATGTAAATCGGACGAAAGATATATACGGGAGCTATATCTAAATCTGAACTGATTTCAATCAAATTCGGTATGCGTATTTATAATGTTAATTTTACTCCCTGTGCAAAATTTCACGTATGAATGTAAATCGGGCGAAATTTATATATGGGAGCTATATCAAAATCTGAACCGATTTCAATGTTCAGATTTTGGCATACATAGTAAGAATGGTATTCTACTCCCTGTGCAAAATTTCACGTAAGTCGAAGTAAAACTATGGCCTCTGTGATCATATTATATCATATAGATCGGACGAAATATATATGGGAGCTATATCTAAATCTGAACCGATTTGACTGATATTTCGAAAGATTTACGAGATTTACCAAATATTTAAATATACGAAATGTGAAGAAGATTGGTTGATAAACACGCCAATTATCACCAGATCGGTGATAACTATATATATCAGCTATATCTACATCTGAACCGATTTTTTTCAAAATCAATAGCGATTGTCTTTGAGCCAAAATAATAACCTATGCCAAATTTTGGGATGATCGGACTTAAACTGCGAGCTGTACTCTGCACACAAAAATACATGAACAGACGGACGGACATCGCTAAATCGACTCGGAATTTAATTCTAAGACGATCGGTATACTAAAAGATGACTCTATGACTGTTTTTTTTTCTGGGCGTTACATACAAATGCACAAACTTATTATACCCTGTACCAAAGTATACCCTTTACGTATATATATGGGAATGAAAGCTATTTTTATGCAATTTGCTAAAAGTGCATTTATGATTTATCGGGCGATGAATATATATTACGCGTATTGGACATTTTTACAACTTGTGGGTTGCGATATTCGAGCTACATTTGCAGAAGTCGAAGCCTTATCTAAACCTCAACCATTGTGTGGAAAGTATGACAGTGTGAAGGATTTAACTACAATATAAGGAAATTGGAATTTTGGCCATATTTCCTGAACCGGAAGAACAAATGCATGGGGGCTTTATCTAAATCTGAACTGAATTGGATCAAATTCAACACACTTAACCCTTTCGACCCTAAAGTTGCCTGTGGACAACTTTTTGTGTTTTGAGACTCATTGTCAGCGTTGTTTTTGTTTTTGTTCATAAAACTGTAACAGTATCGAAAGCTACAAGTGTTTTCTTCAAGTTGAATGAAAAATCAGCTAATTTGGTTGTCAATTAGCAAAAATTTTTTCATTAATACGCACGTGTCTGAAAAAAATATTTGCGAATTTAAAAAGAGGTTTTTATACATGTGACTTTTTTCAAAAATTTCAACTAAAATGTTGAAAGTTTTTAAATCTATTGTAGTACATGTCAAATAAAATATTTCTGGAAGCAAAAAAAACAACAGATGAGAAATTTTTAAAATTGAAAAGTTGCCTGTGGGCAAAAAATAAAAAAATTGAAAACATTTTAACTTCGATTGGGATGTCTCCGTGACGAGAAATGCGTTGATGATGTGGAAAACATATCTGCAGTGCAGGGAGGAATTTGGAAGGAATCGTAAAAAGGGAGGAAGCCATAGATATCGACCTTCTTGGCAACATACTAGTGGATTAGTACGAATATCGGCGCATTTGGTTTTTCACACCGCCAGTTAAATTGACATGGGTTAAACAAAAAAATATTTTCGTGAGTCACGCGTGATTCACGCGAAGCCGTGAATGAAATTTAAACGAAATCTCGTGAGTTTGCGTGCACGGGACTAAACAAAAATGTGTGGTGTGTGAGTACAAATCAAATTGTGTTCGTGATTTCTCCGAAATCACGCTCCCGATAAAAATTCACTTTGACGACCCAACTCACGCTCAAGATAAAATTCGCGTTCGCGATAAAATTCATGTTCACGATAAAATGCATACTCACCGTAAAACAGAGACACAAAAAGTCACAATCACGAACAAATTCACGTTCACGATTAAATTCAAGCTCACCGACTTCAATCACCTTTACTTATTTAATAACGCTTAAGATTTCAATAGCGAGAGTCACGAGAAATTTCGTGATTTACGAGAATTTTATTGGGCCACTAAATTGTCGTTGGGTTAGCGTGAATTCCTACCTACATGGCGTGTGTGAGTACAAATATTTCTTCCACTCACGCGTGCATCTAAGTATATATTTACTGTATAATAACAAAAAATCAAATAAAACGTAATATGTCTATCATTACAAAACAAACTATTTTGTAGTCACAAATGCCCACAGGCAACATTCTCTACCGCCTTGCGTGGCGATCCGAAATTTTGGCTAGACGCTTCTTAAATGACTTCAACATGATTAGAAGTAAAATAAAAAAATTTAGCGATGCCAAAAAAAATCGGAGTCGAAAGGGTTAAAGTAAATTCGAGTGAAAACCCATTGAAAATAGGATTTCAACCATATTTGTCGATGATACCATCAAGTGTACTTTTTGTACAAAATTTGAAGCAAATTAACGTGAAACTCTGACCTCTGGGGCCATATTAGTCCAAACACAAAACCGAATACAGATTGGTTGTGATAACCGAATTCATTGCCAACCTCCTTTTGGCAGTTGTAGCAACTATCTGCCGGCAGTTGTGTCACCCAACAAATTCGGTCGACTCAATCGAATTATGGCAGACGATGAAATTGGTCGTGGCTACCTTCTTCATTTGGTTGTATCACGCAATTTTAAAGTACCATTACCGAATTGAATAACAAAGTCCCGCAAATATTGGATTTTATTTATAAAGGGTGGTTAAATTGTAAGGGCCGATGTTGAATGTGAACAACACCTAAACGCCAAGTTTTTTCCGAATTTTATTTGACATTTCTCTATTTCAGACTTACTCAATTTGAACCTTGGAGAGATACACAATCCAACAACGTGTTAAATGGTTCCAAGAAATGGCAACAGTGGATGATCAATTTTCGAAGAAAATCATCTTCAGTGATGAGACACAGTTTCACCTCAGTGGATTCGTCAATAAACAGAATTGCGGCATTTGGGCGAATGAGAATCCAAGAGTGATTGTCGAAAAACCAATGCACCCACAAAGAGTGACTGTTTGGTGCGGTTTATGGGCTGGCGGCATCATCGGGCCGTATTTTTTCCAAAATGAGGCCGGTCAGGCTGTTACTGTGAATGGTGTTCGCTATCGTGAGATGATAACGAACTTTTTATGGCCCGTATTGGAAGATATGGATGTGGACGATATGTGGTTTCAGCAGGACGATGCCACTTGCCACACAGCTAACGAAACATTGGCTCTTTTGCGCAACAAATTCAATGGCCGTGTTATCTCACATAATGGCGATGTCAATTGGCCGCCAAGATCATGTGACTTAACACCGTTGGACTTTTTTCTTTGGGGTTATTTGAAAGAAAAGGTGTACGTCGATAAGCCAGCAACAATTCAAGAGCTAAAGGATGAGATAATTCGGCACATTAACGGCATAGAACCTCCATTATGCCTCAGCGTCACCGAAAATTAGGACCATCGGATGAAGGTGTGCCACCGAGGTCGCGGCGCCCATTTGACCGATATTTTGTTTGAGTAATACCAATATATCATAATAAAATTACAATAATTTCCTAAATAGTTTGTGTTTTATTCAAAATCAACAACGGCCCTTGAAATTTTAACCACCCTTTATTAGATTAGATTATATTAGATGATTGAAATGTACATATACTTATATACAATATATTGATAACATTATAAAAAATGATCACCCTTAAAAGTATACCCTCTAGCATTATTATTATTCAACCGTCGAACTGAACGAATTTCACGTGTGGTGGAAACTTAAGCCACCATGCAGCGAAATTCAGTCATCCACTAGGTTGCTAACTTCAGGGCCCAGTGGAGGGGTATCGACTAAAGTTATAAATTTGGGCAGTGACCAAGAGTCAGGCCCAATTAGTCGACCTTAGACGGGTCGACAGGTGGCGACACTTTGGCAAGTCGAACTTTTTTTAAGGTAACGACATCAATAGGAGGTAATCCCTCTCGAAAGAGATTCAAGGAATGCATAAATGCTTTGTTTATCCTAAAGAAATTCCCTTTGGTGAGTGTCAAAATACCTTGGCGTTATATTGGACAGGAAGCTGAACTTTAGGCTTAAAAAGGCAAGGAAAAAAGTGGGGACTAAAACCGAAAATTGTACATTGGCTATACACGGCAGTGGTTAGACCTACAATGCTATATGGTGTTGTAGTCTGGTGGCCGGCACTTCAGCAACCGAGAGGTTTAGATAAAGTTCAGCGTATGGCGTGCTTGTGTATCTCACGTGCTTTCAGTAAGACAGGAACAAATTCCCTTAACCCTTTCACTAGTAAATTGACATTCATACACGGATGAAAAAGACTGTTTTTCATATGTTTGGCTATAAACATTATATGTTTGGAACACAAATTTTTAAACACAATATTTTTGAGTGCAAGCATATAATGTTCATAAACTAGCATAACATGTTTGGGACATATATGTTAATATGTTAGAACATATTATGTTTGGGACATAAAATGTTTGTAAATATAATATGCTTGGATGCAAACATATATTAATTTAGAAATAGCCTATAAACATATATGTGTTTAGTAGCTTGGAGCGCTATTTAACAGGGAGCGATATTGAATTAAGTTGGTGGTTGTTGCTTGTTATTACAAAATTAACATTTTATTTTTCCTTGGGCAATTGATCAGCTACTTCTTTGATCCTTACAAACTGTGTGGTCCGCTGTTCGAATCCCCGTCCGGCAAAAGGTAAAATTAAAATAAAAAAATCATAAAATTGAATAATTTCTTCTACAATGTTTGTATTACAGAAAAAGGTGCTAAGAACTAAAAAATCTCGTGGAAGTGAGAAAGATGTCGGGGAATATACAATTGGGCAGAAACAAAATTTTGAGCATTCTGGTCGAAAACCTATGTTGTTAGCACCTATATTACCTGTTTATTTTCATAATTCATTATGATTGTAAATATATAAATAAATAAATAAAATTTTGAGCACAATATTGTTTGGGAGAATTTTTTTTAAGCATATAATATTTTTGGGTGCAAAATGCTTCCAAACATATTATATGTTCACATAATAACATATTGTTTTTTGGAAGACAACATTATTGAATTTGGATGCAAAAATACAAAATGTTTGGAACTTAGACTACCCAAACATATATTGTTTAGACCAATATGCTTTCAAACATATTATATATTGGAAGAGATCAAACATATAAATGTTTGGGCAATACCCAAAAATGTATATGCTTGAAGCATAATATGTTTGGGAGTATATGTTACAGAAGCGATTTTTTGTGAGCGTGTACAAAAACTAAAGCTGATACTTTTTCGTTTTCTTTTTTGTATTTTTTCTCACACTTTGAGGAAGATTATAGGCCAAATAGCGCTTATTTTCGTAAGGCCATTTGGTCACAATTAAAGAATCAAGTTTTCAGAACAAGCTCATATAGCTCTTGAAGTAATTGAGGTAGGTTTTCAAAATGACAATTTTTGTTCAACATGCTGTTAGTACAAGTAAAAACAGAAGAAAAATTAAAGTTTTTAACATTAGGTTTATTTCGGTAGTGAAAGGGTTAATGTCAAGCTGCATCTATTGCCTTTAGACATTTTGGCCAAACGGTCAGCTGCAACAACGGATGTGCGGTTGCGCGAGCTACCGCTGTGGTCGGAAAAAAAGTACGGTCACAGTTCGGTCCTCAAAATAATGCCAGATGTGCCTAACGTAGTGGATTACACTCTGGAGAAACCTCTTTTCGACAAAAAGTTTGAAACTCTAATTTCCAACAGTGAGACGTGGTGTACACAGACCCCGGCGAATAAACGATATATAGATTTCTTCACTGATGGCTCCAATTTGGATGGACAAGTGGGCTTCGGAGTATATTCTAAAGATCTGGAAATTCGAATCACTGTAGTGTTTTTCAGGCTGAAATATTAGCAATAAGAGAGGCGGTGAATTGGCTGAGAAGTAATGTTTCAATAAATATTGGTATTAATATATACTCAGACAGTCAACCTGCAATAAAAACCTTGGACCCTGTGTTTCTTAACTCAAAAACTGCCGCAAATCTCTCAACGAGATGGCTGAGCAGTACAATATTCACCTAATATGGGTGCCTGGCCATAGGAACATACCGGGGAACTGCGAAGCTGATGAGTTAGCAAGGCTAGGAACTGCCTTACATATTCCAGGGGAACTAGGATCTGTTGGTATGCATCTGGCTACCTGCAAGCGCTTACTGCGTGAGAAGGCTGTTATGATGGCCAATGTTCGATGAGAGAATTGCAAGGGTTGTAACGACACCAAGCAAATATGGCCCCATTTAAACTTAAACCGCACACTAGATATGCTAGTGTTCTCGAGAAGATATCACTCCTGATATCTGCTATAACGGGTCGCTGCCTGATAGGCAATTTTGCAAAAACTATTGGTGCGAAGTATAATGACTACTGTATGAGCTGTGCGGAGGAAAAGGAATCAATTAAACACCTCTTGTGTGAGTGTCCTACATTTTGTGTAAGGCGTAAGCGAATTTTAAGGGCATATAGCTTTAGATTACTGGCGGACCTGGAAAACGTTAACTTAAGCCGTCTGTTAATGTTTTGGAAAAATCTGGTTGATTAACAAAAGAAAATAAGAGAGAAGGTTCAGTGGTTAAAACTAGAAGTGCCCATATGTAATAGGTACTTTTAGTTAAATGTGGTATCACAATGGACTGAATAGTCTAAGTGAGCCTGAAACCTAATCGGGCTGCCACTTTAACCTACAGCATGGATAGGATATTAATATTTATAGATGGTATTCGAACTGTCTATAGCCCCTCTAAAACACACAATAATTTAAGTCAAGAAATGGGTGTGGAGTTTTAAAAAATAAATACGAACCTATCACCGATGGTCACTTTCTTGGTAGAAGGAATCGAATAACGATCGTAAATAAAGTAAATTGAATGATACAACTGTGATTTGATTGTAAATGTAGAATTTTCATTTACGTAATTGAAGACATTTCAATTTAAAAAAATGAGTAAAATTTGGCCTCCATGGTCGTAAGAGTGTAAATCGGTCATTTGGTGTTTAGTGTAACTTAGTGTAATTTATATACCAAAGCACCGTGGGCGAAATCACGATTTTAGCGGCAAAAAATACTTCCCACCAAGTTAGCTTCTCAAAATTTGGTGAGTAGATTTGTAGTTAAAAAGAAATAGATTTTATAAAAAAATGGGCGGGCCACGCGCCTTTTTAGAGTAATTGCTACAAATACCTCGAAAAAGTGTGTTATTTGTTTTTGCATCATTTAGCAAAGTTGTAGCTCTTGACTAGGCAAACAAATATGCTGAATAAGTCGGAAAAATTTCATCTTCATGCTCATGAACTATTGAAAATTTTACCAAACAATCAAGGTAAGGAATGTGGCCTATATATTTATTAACAAGTTTCTAGTTAACACTAAGTTCATACGATAACTTCCTAACAATTTTTTTTTTGCAATTTTAGTTGCTTTTTTGTAATCCAAGCCTTTTACAACGTTTAGTGACTTTCAGAATAAATTGATGTTCTTTGTTTTGTTTTTTTTTTTTTTTTTTAATTATGGTATGTGTAGGTTCTTGTAAACAAGAAATATATGAGCCAGAGCTATCCATGCTCAGAGATGCATGTGAAGTATATTGTGAATCCTTACGAGCGGTACCTGCTCGTAAGGTACCTGCTCGATCCTTTTTCAACACTTGTTTCGGGCCTCAGATTAATTTTCTGTAAGGAAATCTATAGTAACTACTGAAACCTAGTTTCTTTGAGATAAATATACTAATATTTTGTATATTGTGGCAGACATTGGGGACCATTCATATTTTGTGAAAAATATTTCACTATTGCAATGACGACGAGACTGTTGAGTACCATTTTCAAATTCCGAGGAGAAAGCAATTAAGGTTGGCTGTAGGGAGCCACCGTGGTGCAATGGTTGCATACACAAGGTCGTGGGTTCGATTCCTGCTTCGGCCGAACACCAAAAAGTTTTTCAGCGGTGAATTATCCCACCTCAGTAATGCTGGTGACATTTCTGAGGGTTTCAAAGCTTCTGAAAGTGGTTTCACTGCAATGTGGAACGCCGTTTGGACTCGGCTATAAAAAGGAGGTCACTTTTCATTGAGCTCAACATGGAATCGGGCAGCACTCAGTGATAAGAGAGAAGTTCACCAATGTGGTATCACAATGGACTGAATAGTCTAAGTGAGCCTGATACATCGGACTGCCACCTAATCTAGCCTAACCTAACCTACGGTTTCCGGAAAATGCTCTTCTCTCTTTCGTGCGAGAAATGGTTTTCATCACCGTTCCCACTGGCATTTTATTTCGGTTTTTCGAAATGAAGACCCAAAACTTTTTCTTTTAATTTTGAGTTTTTTTTCTGCCAAATCTACGCATGCAAACGACTTATTCATATCTCAAACCGTCAGACTTCATTTCTCTTATTTGCCAACCAAAAACTCAAAGATTTCAAAATTTTTAAACCTGAGTGTTTCTGAAAAAAATATCTCATTGATTCATTAGCAGTCAAATGTAGACAGTTTTGCCATGGCATAAAACTAGAGATTTCCACAATCAATCACATGTAAAAATTTCCCATGACACTTCAAAACATTTTTAGTTTTACTCCACGAAAAACGATAAAACTCTTCAAAAGTTTACGAAGTACACACAAAAACCATCAAAATAACTACGAAATACAAACATTTTTCGAATTGTATTTTTATATAGTTAAACTACTCTCCTTGAGTATTAGAACTTATACTTACATATTTTTTGTTATAAAAATATTTATCTAAAATACAGTTTTTTATTTTAAGAAAATTGCGCTGCTTTACTCTTATTACCACCTATTAAAAGTTGTGTCAATATTAACGGCTGTTTGTGCATAAACAGGGTTGCCAACAGTAACAATTTATTTCGATTTTTTACAATCAATATGTTCGTTAATAAACCATATCTAGAAAATATTAAAAATCTAAAGTTGAAAATTTGACTCTTTTCCGCTAAAATCACGATTTCAGCCATAGTGCAGAGGTAGGAATGGAATGACCTTTGATCTAATAAAAGCTGAACTATTAGTAAGAATAAATTTTATTCAGGATTGCAACAAATTTCAATTTTTTTTTTCAAAATCAAGCTTCTTTGGGGTCAGTGTCAAGCTTTTTGGCAAATTGGATCTGGCAAGCTTAGTACCATATCTCACGAACTATAAGAGATATTCGCATTCGATATTCGCGGGTTGTACGGGAGCCACCGTGGTGCAATGGTTAGCATGCCCGCCTTGCATACACAAGGTCGTGGGTTCGATTCCTGCTACGACCAAACACCAAAAAGTTTTTCAGCGGTGGATTATCCCACCTCAGTAATGCTGGTGACATTTCTGAGGTTTCAAAGCTTCTCTAAGTGGTTTCACTGCAATGTGGAACGCCGTTCGGACTCGGCTATAAAAAGGAGGTCCCTTGTCATTGAGCTTAACATGGAATCGGGCAGCACTCAGTGATAAGAGAGAAGTTCACCACTGTGGTATCACAATGGACTGAATAGTCTAAGTGAGCCTGATACATCGGGCTGCCACGTAACCTAACCTAACCTAACCTACGGTTTCCAAAGTTCTATCCAGCAAATCATCGAAATCGGTTAATAATTGCGGATTTGAGAGCTAAAACAAAATTTCATACACCGAGGTGACCAACTTGCTACGCCTATAAATCAGCCCGTGGACCTCCACAAACTTTCCAACTTAGAGGAAAACACCTCAGCGTTCACACAAAGAAACAACTATGTTGATCTTTATCCGTTCAAAAGTTGCAAAATTATTTAAAAACAACAGCGATTTGGAACCACTGTGTAGTGCATGAGGACTATCTCTGCTCCAAATATTGAAATTTAGCTTGTTGTTGTATCCATTCAACCAAAAATGAAATGAGCTTTTTGCGGTGTGCTCTCTAAACATTTTTAACACTAGATTTACCAAGAAATTTCAATACCTATTTATACCAAAGCCAGTCAATTTGACGGCTTACGCTATAACTCCAGAACGCACAAAACGATTTCCACTATCTCGGGCTCCGTGATGTTTATAGCAAAGAAATTCAAGAAAAGTTTCAACGGAAAAGCGGGAAAATCTTGATGCATAGCATTTACTACAAGTAGGGTTGCTAACATAGATGATGGTTGCCGAAATCCGGGACATTGCGACGTACATTCTCGGATTTGTCGGGACAAGTAAAAAGCAGTCACATTTTTCGAAAATAGTTGCCCATATATTATGACTTGGTAAAATTGCATAAACGCCATTGAAATTCCTCAATTTATTGGAGCCTCAGGAACTGGGAAAATTTTCGGTTTTGGCAAAACTTAATGTCTGAGATGACAATCGCTGCTTCTTTGGTAGTGCCTTTCGGTACTGGGACTTTAGATTTCACCATGGATATTTCGCATCAGAGTTGGGAATTGTTATAGTGTCACTAAAGAGTCTATGGCAGTGATAGGGATAAAATCGAACTAAAACCAAAAATATTTGTGAAATCGATTTAATTTGAAATAGTTTACTTTTCTAAGAAATAAAAAAAAAATTAAAAAAATGCCTTGAGCAATTGAAATTCCGGGATTTTTGTGAAAGATTCGGGACACTTCCTGGAGACGAAATTCCGGGACAAACCAGGCGAATCCCGGCCATCTGGCAAGCCTAACTACAAGCCAATATTTTAAGTTGATGGCGCCGGTGCGTGATACATTGTTTGGCAGCTACTCAATGTTTTCTGCTCAGTGTTGTTGGGAAGTGCACGAATCGATATCCGCCACCGTTCGTTGCTGAAACAGTCACCGGGAACGATGGATATCCATTTTATCATCGCCGTTCAAAAGAAGATAATGGTCGACTAATGAAGCACTGTGGCGATTATTCTCATTTCAAATTCATGAAAGATACCCCACAGTTGTACATTTAGCAGTGCATTTGGAAAATGACTAAAGAGTTTACTTAACTGAGGTAATGTGGCTCAACGAGCTAAGAGACCACCATCGACAACATTGACTAGCTTCTTTGCAATGTGTGAAGCAGATCCATTCGCAGCGACGCTGATGTACGTTGGAATCAATCAACAAAGAAATTCCAACGACGCAAACAAGGAACCCCAGTTCCAGATTGACCACAGGTGTTTTACACTGATGCCCTACATCGCATGTATACTGTTCATCCTAGAAATGATGAATGTTTTTATTTGCGACTGCTGTTGGTAAATATGCGTGGACCAAAATCTTTCGCGCATTTGAAAACTGTGAATGACCACCAAGGCCAAACATATTGAGAAGCATGCCAACTATTGGGTTTGCTGGAGAACGATTATCATTGGGATTTAACACTTGTGGATTCAGTTGTTTGCGTACCAAATACGAACGCTGTTCGCAATTATCTTCACTCACATGTTTTCCTTCAAAACCAATTCAGTTATGGAACAAATACAAAGATAACATATGTGAAGATATTTTGCATCGCTTGCGCATTCAAACGAATAATCCTGACATCCAAATAACCGAGGAAATCTACAATGAAGAATTGATTCTGATTGAGGATCAATGCTTGACTATTGCTACTGATTGATGTAGGAATGATTGCGCCAAGAATTAAATCGAGAGATGCAATACAATGTTGATACATTGCAGGAATTCGTTCGAAATAATGTGCCGTTGCTGAATAAACAGCAAAAACAAGTATACGAAACATTAATGCAAGCGGTGGACAATAATACTGGTGGTCTATTCTTCCTGGACGCACCTGGAGGAACAGGGAAAACATTTGTCATTTCATTGATTTTGGCCACTATTCGATCAAGATGTGACATAGCTTTTGCGTTAGCATCACCTGGAATTGCGGTGACTATTCTAGATGGCGGTCGTACTGCACATTCTGCGCTTAAGTTGCCACTCAATTTAAACACAATACTCCAACATGCAATATTTCTCGATCCAGTGTAATAGGAAAATTGTTGATGCATAAGAAATCACTTGAAGCAATTAACTTCACACTGAAGGATCTTCGAGTTAAACTTCAGAATGATTAAAGTGATGCACAATTTTCCAAACAATTGTTAGCTGTTGGAAATGGGAAAGTCCCAGATGATGCTACATCTGGGTTAATTACCAATGACTTTTGCCGATTTGTAGACTCGCAATTAGCTCTTATAGAAATGTTTTCCCAAACATTAGTGAGAATTATCAGAATTATGCTTGTTTAAGCCAACGAGCAATTCTTGCCGCAAAGAATAATGATGTATACGCACTGAATTTAATCATTCAATCAAAAATTGCTGGCGATTTGCTAACATACAAATCCGCTGATTCCGTACAGTTATTATGATATTGCGTTATTTGAATCCACCGCGACTTTGCAACGGTACTCAACTTTCGGTAAAAAGACTTATGCCGAATTTGATTGAGGCAACCATTATTAACGGAAAATACGCAGTGAATATGTATGTATTCCACGAATAACAATGATTTTGAGTTATATTCCGTTTAAATAACACTTAATTTCTGTAATCGAAATAAATTCATTACTGTTGTGAAATGAAATAAAATTTATATTTTTCAAATATAAAACAAAATAAAAATTTTTTCTTCATCTTTTAATCACCAAACGAAATGTTACGTAAAACGATGCTAGCAAAACCGGACGAAATTCGCTGAGTTTGCTAGTCGTGGTCATAAAGACAATGATACCGAAGGGGAAAAAGCACCAAAAATATATTGTAAATTCTAACATACCAGTTCCCACTACAAAAAAATACTCCAGCAAGGTGAAACTCAATGTGCTACTACTAAAAAACAACGTTTGGGTATTGATTTTATTTGAAGCATTATGAACGCCTATCCAAGTGTACATCTTTATAATTGTTAAGGCTTATTTTACACTCATTCAATTAATTTTTATCAGTAATATGTTTTTTCAGAGGAGAAAATAAATGAATTAAATTTGGAAATATTAATATTTGCTATTTCTTATTTCAATTATAACTGTTTTTGTGAATTTAATACTAACGTTTTTAATGACATCTTTATCAAGTTCAGAAATTCTGCACTCGCCCCTAGACTTTTAAAAAGAATAACAATATTGATTAAAAAACGGTCAATACCACCATCATAACAATAAAATTCCATGGAAATATACTCGTAGTTGAGTTTCTTAAGCTTTTGATAGTCTAATCAGAATTTTTGTAAGAAAAGTTGTCGTCAATTTCGTCAAATGAAATTGACGAAATTAGTTGTATCAATTATTTTTTTAATTGCATCAATTAATTTTTTAATTTACTTTGGTGATTGATACTATCATTCCTGTGATTGAAGACATTTCAATTAAAAATTAATTGGATCTATTAATTTCTTGATTGAAGACTAAAGATATTTTTTGTGTGTACGGAATTACTGTGTTTTGTGTTTAGTTATTCATAAGTGGCTTGCAAGTGGTTTTATATGAACATAATAAAAGGGAAGTGTAGTTGAAATTGAAATGATTACTGATTATTGAAATTGAACCAAACTATAGGGTATACAAATAGGTGATGTTTGCTTTCAGGACATTATACATATAAATAAACAAGGGTAAATAAATTTTATAAGTTACTTTTGTGTTTTCTTTTCCCAAATGCCGTTCGTTTTCCCCGACGAAAAAAGTTTTTTCATAAAGATCATATCATTTTGAATTGTGATAATATTCTTGTAATTGGGATAAAACTATTTTCTTGTAGATCATAAAATATTAGGTAGGGCCCATGTTCTTTTAATTAGGGGCAGAATATTTTTGACGAATGCCAATCGTGACCATTTCTATTAATTGAAATAAAGTTCTTTTTGTCAATATACCAACATTTTAGATGAAGGCAATTATATTTTTAGAATTACACAAAAAAAATTATCACCGAAATTTTTTCAATTAATTTTCAATGGAAACGGATTCAATTAATATGTTAGTTGATTCAATTACTGCCTGTATTTATTCTGATAATTGGTTGATAGTTTTGCCGCAAGTAGAGGATGCTGATGAGGAATGTGGTAATTCAAATTTGCCAAATAAATTTGGCAAACATTCTTTTCCTCTGTTGGTTAAGCTACACTTGTAGTTTAGTCAAAGCATGGTTTTAAGCTGAAATCAAAAAACAACAACAATTCTTAAGGAACAAAACCAACAATAACAGAACAAAACGAATGGAAGGAAGCACGCTCAAAATAAACTGCACTCAAATCGATGATTTGACAATGGCATAGGAAAAGAGATATGTTTGTATGAATTTATAGTTTTGTCTGTATGTCTATTTTTGTACTGTACTACAACTCTATTATAATTAGTACATGTTTGTATCAGGGCTGTGGAGTCGAGTTAATTTTGCTTGATTCTGGCTCCGACTCCAGCATTTCTTATAAGCCTCGACTCCGACTCCGGGTCGACTCCAGGTGGTGTACCTAAATCTCATCTCAGACCGATATAAGTATTCTATTTGTCTAATTTTAAATTTTGATACGACTCGACGACAAACCTCAGCATTTTAGGGATGTAAAAGCTCTACATTTTAAATACGACACAAGACTATATAGAGACCACATCAAAATATGGGTAGATAATAACCATCTACAGAATATGTACATATTTTTAAAAACACAAAATTTAAAAAAAAAATTAATTCCAGAAGTTTGGGAAAATCCTGGCATTGGTCTATATAGGCATTAAAAAAAAAAAACAAGTATATATGGCCGTAAGTTCGGCCAGGCCGAATATTATATACCCTCCACCATGGATAGCGTAGAAACTTCTACGAAAGACTGTCATCCAAGACTGTTAGTCCATACGTGGTATATATTAGACAAAAAAGGTATGTGTAGGTAAGTCTACAAATAATTACGAATCGATATGGACTATTGCACGGTACGTAGGGAGCCAGAATTGAAATATGGGGATCCCTTATATGGGGGCTATATACAATTATGAACTTGATATGGACCAATTTTTGTGTGATTGGGGATCGATTTATCTGAGGGCTATATATAACTATAGACCGATATGGACCTAGTTAGTTATGGTTGTTAACGGACATATTTTTGCATGGTTGTTAGAGATATACTAACACCATGTACCAAATTTCAGCCGGATCGGATGAAATTTGCTTCTCTTAGAGCAATCGCAAGCCAAATTTGGGGGTCCGTTTATATGGGGGCTACACGTAAAAGTGGACCGATATGGCCCATTTGCAATACCATCCGACCTACACCGATAACAACTAATTGTGCCAAGTTTCAAGTCAATAGCTTGTTTCGTTCGGAAGTTGGCGAAGTTGATTTCAACAGACGGACGGACATGCTCAGATCGACTCAGAATTTCACCACGACCAAGAATATATATACTTTATGGGGTCTTACAGCAATATTTCGATGTGTTACAAACGAAATGACAAAGTTAATATACCCCCATCCTATGGTGGAGGGTATAAAAACAATAAATGTATTCTAAACCACATAGTTGTTAGCAGAGGTGTGCACGTAAGTAATATTGTACTCACGCTCACGCACACTCACGACGGAGAAATCTTATTCACGCACGATATTTTTTGGAAGGACTCACGCTCACTAAAATGAAATTTTTACTCACGCACGAACATTTTTTAGATGTCGTGACTCACGAATAATATCGTGACTTACGAAAAATGTCGTGACGACAAACCTCGTGACTCACGAATAATCTTATGAGTAATTTACCTATAGAACCTGACTGAAAACATAAGTATGATTACAATCGAGAGCGTTATAGAACTCTTAACACCTAGGACGTCACTAAAATTATAAATGAATTCAACTCGTAAGCATTTTATGTTCGTAAGCGGGATTATTTTCGTGAACATGTTTTTTTGAAATTCGTTACTCACGCACACTCACGAAGATATTATTTTCGTGACTCACTCTCACGCACGACATTTGGTTGGTTAGTCACACTCACGCCGTTGCCACATCACGCGACTCGTGAGTCACGACAATTTCGTGTCACGTACACACCTCTGGTTGTTAGGGTACAATAACTTTGATCTGCAAAAAATGTGCCTACTAGAAATATTGCTTTTAGTCCCCATAAAATATATACTAAACGACTTAGAATCATCTCCTGAGTCGATCTATCCCTTTGTCCGTCTATCCGCCTGTCTGTCCACGAAATTGTTAATCGCAGGATTCCGTTCGCAATATTAAGGCCTTGTGCCCTTTGTTCAGGGCACAAGGCCTTAATATCCCTATTTAATAACTTGCAATTTTAATGGAGCTAATATCGCCATTTTCGAGGCAAAAATCGGAAAATCGACATTTGCTATTTTTTGAGTCAAAAATCATAAAAATGTCTATAAATCGGCAAAATTGGCAGCCCTGCGTGATGGTGAGATCAGTCTGTGGAAGTAACTCGTAACGAACGGTTGGGTTTTTGTTTTTCGCGTAAATTGAAAGATATGATTGGCGACATTCTCTCTGTTCGAAAAGAGAACAAGAGAATGCGTATTTCGAAATGTGTGCATAAATATATTCAATAACAAGTCAAACAAAAGGGTCGAAAAAAATAATGTGTGTAACAATAAATGGTCATGTGGTAAAGGAAGGAAGAAAGGAGCACAACTTACATTTATTGAAGGTAAGCAATTGTGAAATGTGAATACAGTTTTTCATTGAAGCCTATTTATATTAAACGGACTAAAATAACATATTTTTTATTCATTTCCTTTAGTGATCAATTTTATTTCGTCAAATTGCGCAATCCATCATTTTAATAAAAAATCATCTAGTTTCAGAATATTTTTGCAATCAAAAGGTGGGTTATCGTATTAATCTTTTAATTTTTTTACTCCTACACCCAGAAAAAAGTGCCTTCGAAACTAAAGGAAAAAATTTTTATCAATTTAGTCTAGCCATTTTATTTCCATTGAGTTAAATTTTTATGTGAAATAATAAAATTTACTTGTTTCAGTAAAAAAATCCTAAATTGAATAGACAGTTAGGAATAGTTCATTAACTAGAATAAGGCATGGAATTTTACAAATACTGTTTTCTTCGCTGGGTATAAGAATTTATTACTGAACAAGACAATTTTATTCACTGATAACAAAGCATTCGTAAAAATAAACAAAAACCGAACTACAACCAAGTTTCCTCAAATTTAGTAAAATTTCTTATAAAATGATAATTCTGACTTCCTTTATTATAGAAAGCTTATCATACATACATTCGAACTAAGAAGTATTCAATCCTTTCAAAACTTAAGGAAACACACTTGTTAGAATATAGGAAACTTTCCTATATTTCTTTTATCTACCTGTAATCGATACCTGTCATCGATGTAATCGATATGTTTGCGCGTGGGTTGTTTTTTTTTAGTTGGAATCGCGTTGTTATGGTATAAGGAGAGATTGTTAAAAAATAATATAATAAATAACAAATAAGATATATAAAATATTTGTTATTTTAAATTAGTGAGACATTTTTCGTTTTTTTTCACAATTATTAAACATAAATAATAAGAAAGAAAACACAAACAGAATAACAACCCCATCATTCGTCTTCATTTTGGAATCTTCAATTATCAGGTAACATTCATACAGTGACGCTAACCTTTTGTGAAAAAATTGGTTTATGATTTTTTATATTCGTAGGTATTGAAATTGTAAAAGGAGGACAAAATCGTTACGCAGCATCTTATTAAACGTGAAAGGAACAAGAAATAGAAAACCATTACGTTTTACAGTTGGTAACATTACATGGAAATTGGAACTTCGTATAGCGCCAAAGACATTTTTATTTGTTTGAACGATGTGATTTTCGTAGAAATTAGGTAAAATGCATTCCATATATTAGTTAACATTTTCCTATATTTATGTACCACTATACTACAGAATGAAAAAATTTAACTGAATTGAATTCATATATGGATTGATTTTATTGAACTTTTTTCATTCGTTTGGACAAATCTTACATATTTGTGGTAAACCTTTTACTTCAAAATTAGAACTGCTTACCTTCGTTTTTAAATACAATTTATTTATTTGTATAAGCAATTTTTTCTTCTATAAAATACATGTTTTATTTGTACATGGTGTAAGTATATGGTCTCTAACAACAACGCAAAAATTGGTCCATATCGGTCCACAATTATATATAGCCCCCATATAAACCGATCCCCAGATTTGGTTTGCGGATCCTCTAAGAGAAGCAAATTTCATCCGATCCGGCTGAAATTTGGTACATGGTATTAGTATATCGTCTCTAACAACCATATCGTCTCTAACGTCCATATCGGTCCACAATTATATATAGCCCCCATATAAACCGATCCCCAGATTTGGTTTGCGGATCCTCTAAGAGAAGCAAATTTCATCCGATCCGGCTGAAATTTTGTACATGGTATTAGTACAGTAATCCCTCGAATTACGTCGACTCGGTTTACGTTTTTTCGATTTACGTCGTCACATTTTTTGTTCTATCCAACTTCGATTTACGTCGCCATTCGATTTACGTCGTCGATTTTTTTGCCAACTTTATCAGAAACTCCTTCCATAAGTAAAATAAGTACCAACGTTTATTTCTGAAATTCTTACCGAAAATTCGACAAATTATGATTGATATTGCATATATAACACAATTGTCGAAGTGGCGATGTTTTTTATGTATTCATTTATTTTTTTATGAATAAAGGACTGAATTATCTTGATTTTTGAAGTTTTATATTATGTACACGCACATACATACATAATTAAATGGACTTAGGAGTAAGTATGAGCAACTTTTAATTCGGTTTACGTCGTTTCGATTAACGTCGTCAAATTCCGGAACCAATCATGACGTAAATCGAGGGATTGCTGTATATCTTCTCTAACAACAACCAAATTTCATACACGCACAGAAAAACCATGTTTGGACATGGTTGCCGCATCCATTTAATGCTTATCTAGAGCATGTAATTGCCGCGAAAACCATGTATTTTGTCATTGTAAAAATAGTTTTCGAGCGGAGAAAGATATATGTTGGCAATAAGCATTTGAATGGTTCTCAATTACCGCAAACATGTTCTATCATTTAAATTATAGAATTTGAGACCATTAAATGGTCGGGAAAATCATGTGCCTGACCATTCAATTTTTTTACTTTTTTACAGGGAAAAAAGTATTTTTATAGGTTAAGTATAGACATGTCTATAACCATTACATGGCCATAAAGACCATTTACATTTTTTTTGTGACCATTTAATTTTTTAACTTTTTTGCAGCGAAAAGAATTTTATAAAAACATTGAGCAGGTACACACGATTTTCATTTTGCGCGTCAGTCGTGTGTTGATTGTTTCTTGGAATGGACGGAGAATACGGATTTACTATGTTTTGCGTTAATTTATTTATTCAGAAGTGGCACGTGGTTTTATGTGAACACAAAAAGGAAAGTGTAATTGAAAAAAATGTACCTGTTTTTTGTTCTGCATTTTGCTATATGGATCATTTATTTTTATTTGCAGTTACATGATGGGCACGATTTAAATATGGAATAATTACTTATTGTTGAAATTGAAATAAAATAGAGTGTGTAAAAATATATAATGTTTGCTTGAACGGCATTATAAATACAAATAAACAATGAATTAGTTTATAAATAAATAAAAACAAACAAATAAAGTTTATTTTGTGTTTTATTTTCTTTTTTTTTCGACGATGAAAAAAGTTTTTTCATAAAGATCAAAATATTTTAGGTTGTGACCATGTTCTTTTAACTAGGAGAAAAACATTTTTAATGAACATTTTAAATCGTGACCATTGTCTTTTCATTCAAACAAAATTCTTTTTTTTTAATATAATAACATTTTAGATGAGGACAATTATATTTTTCTTAGAACCATGTTCACTGAGCCAACATGGTTGCAGGTTAAAATGTTACATGGTCGCCGCAAAAATAGCTCCTATCATATTATTTTGCTCTTCGAATATGATTGTGACAATCATGTTTCTTCTCTGCGTGTACAGATTTGGTTTGCGGATCCTCTAAGAGAAGCAAATTTCATCCGATCCGGCTGAAATTTGGTTCATGGTATTAGTATATCGTCTCTAACAACCATGCAAAAATTGGTATATATCGGTCCATAATTATATATAGCCCCAATATAAACCGATCCCTAGAATTGACCTCCGGAGCCTCTTAGAGGAGCAAAATTTATCCGATTCGGTTGAAATTTGGTACATGGTGTTGGTATATGTTCTTTAACCATGCAAAAATTGCTACATATCGGTCCATAATTATATATAGCCCCCATACAAACCGATCCCCAAATTTGACCTCAGGAGCCTCTTGGAGGAGCAAAATTCATCCGATTCGGTTGCAATTTGGAAATTTGGTACGTGGTGTTAGTATATAGTGTCTAAAGCCATGCAAAAATTGGTCCATATCGGTCCATAATTATATATAGCCCCCATATAACATAAACCTTTCCCCAGATTTGATCTCCGGAGCCCCTTGGAGGAGCAAAATTCATCCAATCCGCTTGCAATTTGGAACGTGGTGTTAGTATATGGCCGCTAATAACCATGCCAAAATTGATCCATATCGATCTATAGTTATATATAGCCGATCCCCAATCACACAAAAATTGGTCCATATCGGTTCATAATCATGGTTGCCACTCGAGCCAAAAATAATCTACCAACATTTTATTTCTATAGAAAATTTTGTCAAAATTGTATTCCTAAAGAAAATTTTGTAAAATTTTATTTCTATAGAAAATTTTGTCAAAATTTTATTTCTATAGAGAAAGTTGTCTAAAGTTTAATTCTATTGAAAATGTTGTCCAAATTTTACTTCTATAGAAAATGTTGTCAAAATTTTATTTCTATAGAAACTTTTGTCAAAATTTTTTTTCTATAGAAAATTTTGTCAAACTTAATTATATACGTATTTAATCGGCCTTTTTTAGTTTAATATATACCACGTATGGACTACCTTGCAATTTAGAAGACGGTGTTAGGAAGTTTTAAGATACCTTGCCATCGGCAAGTGTTACCGCAAACCAAGTAATTCGATTGTGGATGACAGTCTTCAGTAGAAGTTTCTACGCAATCCATGGTGCCTGGCCGAACTTACGGCCGCATATACTTGTTGTCTCTGATTGGTTCAGATTTTAATAGACGACTTCAATGTGTGGGAATTTTGGAAAGGAATTGCTACTAAAATTAAATTATACCCTTTTATACCAAAAGACTATAAAGGCAAATGAAGGTTAAAACTAAGGAACTAAGAACGCAGGTAATGTTTACCAAATTAATTTTTTATTGAACAAAAAAAGATCTAATTATTCTTTTTACTTTCAGAAAAACTAAGTTAGCTTAAATAAAGTATTGAATATGTTTCATAAGAAACGCATATTTTCTTTTATTTCAAATAAAACTAAATAATATTTTGGGAGCGCAATATATATATATATATAAGGTTTTTGATTGAAATTTATTGCCAATTTCAATTAATTATTTAATTGAATCAATCAAATGTTGATTGATTTTTGTGGCGAAATTAATTTAAATTTTAATTGATTCACTTAAAACATTGATTGAATTTTATGTCAAAAGCTAATCACTGTTTTAATTGATTCAATCACACAATTAATTGATTCCGTGACAAAAGACAATTAAATTTTTAATTGAAAATCGTTTTGGTTTTCAATCAAAATGGGTGATTGATACTATCATTTTCGTGATTGAAGACGTTTCATTTAAAAAAAAAATGATTGAAATCAATTTTTTTTGTGTATGTTCACTGAGCCAATATAGTTGCAGGTGAAAATGTTACATGATCACCATAAAAATAGCTCCTTTTATATTATTTTGCTCTTCAAATATGATTTTGACTATCACGTTTTTCTCTCTTCTCCACAGTAGTGGAGAAGCGTCAAATAGTAACTTTGCGTCAAATAGTAACTTTGCTTCCTATATCAGAAAATAAGTTTACTTTCCGTGTACAAAATATTAAAAATTATAAGATACAAACACGGCGATTACCAAAAAATCTTACCTGTGAGCATATCTGAGATCCTCCTCTCTCCTTCAACACCATATTAAGATCCCAATCGAATTGTCCTTCGCGATAGTCATATCGTGTTGCTAAATGTCTTCTAACTCTATCACTCCAGTACTGTTTTATATTGTAGATATTTTCTTCTTTTGGTAGCCAGAAATTAAAAGTATTTTCCAATCCATCTCGCTCACGGTACTTCAAACCCTCAATGTTTAAGAACGGCGCTATTTTTGCCGTGTACTCACTA
Organism: Haematobia irritans; assembly: GCF_050003625.1. Classification (NCBI taxonomy): domain Eukaryota; kingdom Metazoa; phylum Arthropoda; class Insecta; order Diptera; family Muscidae; genus Haematobia; species Haematobia irritans. The sequence continues at coordinate 75,363,102 of NC_134401.1, read as the reverse complement.
TCGGTAATCATTTTGATCAACGATTTAGTTTTAGAGGCAATATACTGTTGCGAAGCTTTGCGTATTAAAGCATTTCCGTAGACATCCATAAATAAATGAGTTTTGTTTCGAATGTTGATTGCATTAGAGTTCTCCAATGCGATGGCAAGCAGAGCCATATTCCGAGCCACAATCTCGATACACCCATCTATCACAAAAAAATTTATAACTGGATTTTTTCCTTTGGCTCTATGGCTATAAATCTTGGCCATTGTTGCAATTAAATGGCGTGGATCGTTTGAGCCAAAAAGTAAGATATTCACTTCCTTGTCTCGTTTCAACTCGCAAGTAGTGGCACTTGCTTCATCGATATCATTTTGCTCCTTCGAAATTGCAAGATATTCACCAAATAAATCAATCGCTTCGCTAAGTCCCCAGAACATGATTACTTCTTACTTTAAATTGCTGCAACAACGACTACGATTGCTTTCATAATTTTCCCTGAAAACTTGTCAATATTCAGAAGGAATGTTTGGAAAGTAAAGTAACAAGTTGTCATGGTTTCATTGTTTACTTTCATTTTCCAAATGGCAGTTTGGTTAAGGGTGTGATTCTGTAAAACAAATACCTAATAGTATTAGTTAATACTTGTATTATAACCAAAAAGAGTAGCCAAAAAAAGAATGAAAATGTGGTTTTCGGATAACCCTGTGGTTGCACCACATCGGAAGCAATGAATTTTACATACATAAGTTTGTCTACGGCCTATGAACTTATTTTAAGCATGTGTATGTTGCATTGATGTCTAACAATGATGACAATGTAGGTATTTTGATGTCGCATTGCTAGAAAATTTGTAAAATTTGCTATTATGTAGAAATATATCCATTTCTGATTTCAATCCTGCTAGATTTGCTATATTTAAAATATCGATAACTGACCATTATGTTCCAAGCATATTTTGCAGGAAGCTTACACACAAAAAAATAAAATATGAAATTGTACATAAATTTGTATATTATTACAAATTTATGGATTCTTCCATAAAATAGATGTACGTTTACGTAATATATTTTATCGTAAATACTTGTTATTATTTTTAATAATGTGCATGGACTCTTTCATAAAATTAATGAAACTTTGCATAATATATCCAAAAATACTGGTTTTCTCTTAGCATGAGAGAGCCACAACATACACGCAAAAAAAAATAATTCTTTCCTCCCAAACGAAATTTTAGACAAACAAAGTTCATTTCTCATTTGCTTTTCGCTGAAAGGAAGTGTATTTGGAAGAAAAGTATATACTTTTTGTGATAAACGTTTATTCTTTTTCAGGATGTAAAAACAATTTCATAAAGACTAACTCAAACGGGCTAATTGCATTTTCCCTCACATCTTTCTCACTTCCACGAGGTTTTTTAGTTCTTAGCACCTTTTTCTGTAATACAAACAATGTAGAAGAAATTGTACGATTTTATAAATTTTAAATTTTTTTTACCTTTCGCCTGGACGGAGAATCGAACCGCGGACCACTCAATTTGTAAGCCAACACACTATCCACTGAGCTATGTAGCCGTTATTGTCATCAATAGACAATTACCCATATAAGTTATATTTATATAGCATAGCTTGCGGCGCCCACGAGCCGATTAAACAAGCTTTATTTAACAGAAAAATACATTTAGTTGGGCACCGTGGAGCAGTGGTTGCTACGTCCGACGTGCATGCCAAGGGTCGTGGGTTCGATCTCTGCTTCGACCAAAGTTTTTTTTACAGATATGGTCGGAAGATTCCGAAAAAATGTTCAACATTACATTCTACTATAATAATTTTTTACTATGAACTGTAAAATGTGTCTTATTAAAGACCTAAAGTCAGAAAAGAACAGTGTTTGATATAAACGAAATGGACTGTGTTGTTGGTTCAAAAATAACTTTTTTATTGAAAAAATAAAAATTTTGTAACAAACGAATTTTTTTGGCTATAAAAGTGTACAATTTTCGAAGCAATTCAAAAATCTCTAACAACAGAAAAACGTTTTCGGTACACGTTTTCCAAAAGTTTTTTTCTTTGCGTGTAATTAGAAGCCTAGGTGCTCATGATTATAAGTAATAAAATATCATACAATTATGTTCTTTACTCGCAGGACTTTAATGCTGTTTTTAATGAAAGGGGTCATACATTTTGATAAATTATGCATGCATTAAGAATTGGGAAAACAAACCAAAAGAAGACAGATAAGATACATATAATGTATGCTATTTTTGGTGTATATTATGCAAACTACATATTTTTCAATGCAAAAAATATGTATTCTTTATTTATATTATTAGAAATTTCATTAATATTATGTATACATTCATAGTCAATGAAAATCTGCATTTTTTAATTAATTTTTTTTTTTAGAAATTACAATATTTATTCAAGCTTATTGGACAGGAAGATTAAGGGAATTGACATTATTAAGTTACTCAAAAGAAAATGCTAGATACCCATCTCGCAAGCCTGTTTTATGTGAACATATTATATACTTGGAAGCATTTTGAGCAAAAAAATATTCATGCCTGTTCTGAGTCTCACCACAGTGTACACCACACTATACACTTACTTCACGACACACAAAAAGTTAATTGTTCTGGCTCACAAATGAGAAAACGTGTTTCTTTTGTTAAAGATTTTTGAATTTCTTCGAAAATTTATAGTGAAGCAGGAGCTTTTTCCAACTTGTAACGTGCGAGTCTAAAATCCAAATTAAATAAAATTCACTTTTGGCAAGGTTAGGTTAGGTTAGGTTATGTGGCAGCCCGATGTATCAGGCTCACTTAGACTATTCAGTCCATTGTGATACCACATTGGTGAACTTCTCTCTTATCACTGAGTGCTGCCCGATTCCATGTTAAGCTCAATGATAAGGGACCTCCTTTTTATAGCCGAGTCCGAACGGCGTTCCACATTGCAGTGAAACCACTTAGAGAAGCTTTGAAACCCTCAGAAATGTCACCAGCATTACTGAGGTGGGATAATCCACCGCTGAAAAACTTTTTGGTGTTCGGTCGTAGCAGGAATCGATCCCACGACCTTGTGTATGCAAGGCGGGCATGCTAACCATTGCACCACGGTGGCTCCCTCACTTTTGGCAATTTAATTTCAATTCAATTGACTTTGCTTTATTGCGTAAAAGATAATGTGCTTATCTAGTAATATGATCAATAACTGCCCATCCAAGTTTTTTCATATACACAGCGAGCTGATGATAGACGATGAAAGAACAACAAAACGAATGAAGTAAGAGGAAGCACGCTCAAAATAAACCCAGTCAAACTGCACTCAAATCGATGATTTGAAATTGGCAAAGGAAAAGAGAAATGTTTGTACAAAGATTTATCTTTCCGGAATCTTCCGAATATCTTTGGAATATATGTAAAACAAACTTTTTTGTGTTCGATCGAAGCAGGGTTTACGACCCTTTGCATGCAAGGTGGGCATGCTAACCATTACTCCACAGTGGCCAACTAAAGGTATGTTTCTATCAAATAAATGTTCTTTACATCTGCTCGTGGGCGCCGAAAACTATACTTTATAATATAACTGATTGATTGTTTGCGTTTCTTGCGACTTGATAGATATAGCGATAATTGTCTGCTGATGACAATAACAGCTACGTAGCCCAGTGGATAGATGTAGGGTTCGATTCTCCGTCCAGGCGAAAGGAAAAATTAAAAAAAAAAATTTAAAATCGAATAATTTCTCCTACATTGTTTGTATTACGAAAAAGGTGCTAAGAACGAAAAAACCTCGTGGAAGTGAGAAAGATGTGAGGGAAGATCAGTTCGCCAGAATATTTTTGAGTTAGTCCTTATGAAATTGTTTTTACATCCTGTAAAAGAAACAACGATTATCACAAAAACTGTATATTATACTTTTCTTCCAAAGAATCTTCCATAGAACGAAAAACAACTGGCAACGATATTTGTTTGTTTAAAATTTCGTTAGAAAGGAAAGAATTATTGTTTGAGTCAGGGATCCGGAGCGGTCCATTTTTTTCGCTCCGCTCCGCTCCCGCTCCGGAGAAAAAAAACCGCTCCGCTCCTCGCTCCGCTCCGAGAAAAAAAAAATCGCTCCGCTCCACGCTCCGCTCCACGCTCCGCTCCGCTCCTCTTCGAGAAAATTATAGTACAAACATTGTATTATTTGTTCAATTGAGTTTTATTTTATTTAGAAAAATCGGGCGGTACATATATGGGAGCTATAGCTAAATCTGAACCGATTTCGATGATTTTTTGCACATATAGTTAGTGCTATAGAAGATTACATTTCGCCAACTTTGAGTAAGATCGGTTGATAAATAAGGGTTTTATGACCTAATTTGACAAAATCGGGCGATACATATATATGGGACCTATATCTAAATCTGAACCGATTTCGATGAAATTTTCAGACTTAAAGGGTGATACAGAAGATTATTTTGTGCTAAATTTGACGACGATCGGTTAGTAAAAAAAGTGCAACGTGACCCCATTTGTCGAAATCGGGCAATACATATATGAGAGCTATATCTAAATTTGATCCGATTTCTTCCAAATTCAATAACGTTCGTCCTTGTGCCCAAAAAAAACTCCCTGTACCAAATTTCATCAAAATCGGTTAATAATTGCGACCGAAATCCTGTGAACAACAAATACATGGACAGACGGACGGATGGACGGACGGACGCCAAGCGCTAGATCGACTCAGGAGGTGATTCTGAGTCGATCGGTATATATTTTATGGGGTCTAAAATCAATATTTCTTGTAGGCACATTTTTTGACAGATCAAACTTATTATACCCTAACCACTATGTGGTTTAGGGTATAATGACTTTAAAACAATGTGTTGAAATATTTTATTCATTTTGAAGATTTTTTCAGAAATATTAAATCCATTTTGACTTCATTAAAACGAAATTTGCATTCATGTTAGGATACACATTTTTATTTCGAATCACTTAGCTATAAGGACAAACAGACTTCATTGAAAAGTTTAGAGACTTTTAGACAAGGAAAAAACTTTATTTCAGAGAAATACGTCTTCTATTCTAAGCAAAATTCGTATTCGTATTTTAAGCATGTGAAATATTTGGCCTCCCGACAATATTCTTTGCGGTGCACCATCTACTATTTAATATGTGATAGAAACCAAATTTATGAAAATGGACCAAAATGGATCAAATTCTATTTGGTCTGACCATCGGACTAAATTTAAAAATTAGAAATCTTTTGGACCAATTTTGGTCCGATCGGACCAAAACGGCAACGCTGATTGGAATTGAAAGTCTATACACAGAGTATAAGTAACTACTCTCCGAAAGTTTTTTTTTTGTTTTGCAACAGACGTAGAGAAGAGGTTTTGTTATATTTGTAATGTGTGTGTGTGTGTATGTTTATGTTTGCAACAACCTCCATCGATATCAGTCCGTGGTATACCTACGAATATTCTTACTCAGATCTTGTGTTACCTAATTTCGCTTTTTTCCCCTTTATTGTATAATAAAGGGTGATTCTTTTGAGGTTAGGATTTTCATGCATTAGTATTTGACAGATCACGTGGGATTTCAGACATGGTGTCAAAGAGAAAGATGCTCAGTATGCTTTGACATTTCATCATGAATAGACTTACTAACGAGCAACGCTTGCAAATCATTGAATTTTATTACCAAAATCAGTGGCAGAAAATCCGCTTTTTTATCGACAAATTTTGTTCAGCGATGAGGCTCATTTCTGGTTGAATGGCTACGTAAATAAGCAAAATTGCCGCATTTGGAGTGAAGAGCAACCAGAAGCCGTTCAAGAACTGCCCATGCATCCCGAAAAATGCACTGTTTGGTGTGGTTTGTACGCTGGTGGAATCATTGGACCGTATTTTTTCAAAGATGCTGTTGGACGCAACGTTACGGTGAATGGCGATCGCTATCGTTCGATGCTAACAAACTTTTTGTTGCCAAAAATGGAAGAACTGAACTTGGTTGACATGTGGTTTCAACAAGATGGCGCTACATGCCACACAGCTCGCGATTCTATGGCCATTTTGAGGGAAAACTTCGGAGAACAATTCATCTCAAGAAATGGACCGGTAAGTTGGCCACCAAGATCATGCGATTTGACGCCTTTAGACTATTTTTTGTGGGGCTACGTCAAGTCTAAAGTCTACAGAAATAAGCCAGCAACTATTCCAGCTTTGGAAGACAACATTTCCGAAGAAATTCGGGCTATTCCGGCCGAAATGATCGAAAAAGTTGCCCAAAATTGGACTTTCCGAATGGACCACCTAAGACGCAGCCGCGGTCAACATTTAAATGAAATTATCTTCAAAAAGTAAATGTCATGGACCAATCTAACGTTTCAAATAAAGAACCGATGAGATTTTGCAAATTTTATGCGTTTTTTTTTTTTTTTTAAGTTATCAAGCTCTTAACAAATCACCCTTTAAATGTATATGCGCACATTTTTCAACCAAAATTGAAACTATCCATAATTTTAATTAAATTTTCGAGAACTAATATCAGAAATAAGAGAATGCTAGGTACAGTACAATAGTAAAGCAAATGTGAATGAAAAAAAGCATGCCCGGTTCCAAAGATTTTGTCTTTACTTTAACAGTTTGGGTATTAATTCCGAGCCAAAGAAGCGGAGAATACAAGTAAGGATACTTTAAAGACGTAATTCTCTTTTAAATTTGGGGGTTATGTACTTGCTTCTAGGAAGCAAATGTTAATTTTTAATTTTTTTAGATTTTTTTCGTCAGTTGTTATCAAAATCCTTTAAAAAGGAGTTAACGAGTTATTTTTTTTCCATATTAAGACTCGACTTCCAGTAGAAATTATGCTATGTTTCAAGTAAAAAGGAAAAGGACATGGAATCTTTGACTTCACGACAATATTTTTTTCAGTGTAGAAAACTAAAAAATTAAATATAAATAAGATAGTTTAATTGCATTTATTTGACGTTCATTACAAACATCTTTGTAGTAATACGGGATGAAATTGATCGAAAGTACTGTTGTTACTTTTACAACACATACTAGAGATATATTTTGACATTTGCCGTTTTTTTAAACAATTACTAAAAAAACACGTTGTGTTTTCCCCAATGTACGTACGTACAAAAATACATATCGTACATTTTAAACGTTTACTCACACTACGCTAAGTACTAGCTAAATTTGAAATTACCTACACAGTGTAATTTCAAAGTTACACATTTCATTCAAGTAATATTTTATTCGGAGCGGAGCGGTTTTTCATTTGGAAACCGCTCCGCTCCGGATTTTAAAAATACCGCTCCCGCTCCGGCAAAAAAGGGCTTGCTCCGCTCCGCTCCGGATCCCTGGTTTGAGTGCAGTATCCGAATATATATGGGGTTCTTGGGGTAAATCTTGCAAAGACAGAACTGCAAAGATCGCAAAATTCCCACGATTAAGTCCATATTCTTAGGGGGTATTGAAATTCATTATGGTGAGTGTACAGGAAGCTGAACTTTAAGCTTAATATTGAAGAAAAGGCGAAAAAACTACGGTAGCTTTGTACTTGTGCAAAAAGGCAATAGGAAAAAAAGTGGGGACTAAAACCGAAAATTGTGCATTGGCTATACACAGCAGTGGTTAGATGTATAATGCGATAAGGTGTTGTTGTGCTTGTGTATCTCAGGCGCATTCAGTAACAGATTCCCTTAATGTCATGCTGCATCTATTGCCTTTAGACATTTTCGCCAAACAGTCAGCTGCAACCAGGGATCCGGAGCGGAGCGTGGAGCGGAGCGGAGCAAGCCCTTTTTTTGTCGGAGCGGGAGCGGAGCGGGAGCGGCATTTCTAAAATCCGGAGCGGAGCGCTCCGCTCCGAATAAAATATTACTTGAATGAAATGTGTAACTTTGAAATTACACTGTGTAGGTAATTTCAAATATAGCGTAGTGTGAGTAAACGTTTAAAATGTACGATATGTATTTTTGTACGTACGCACATTGGGGAAAACACAACGTGTTTTTAGTAATTGTTTTCAAGAACGGCAAATGTCAAAATATATATCTAGTATGTGTTGTAAAAGTAACAACAGTACTTTCGATCAATTTCATCCCGTATTAAATACTACAAAGATATTTGTAATGAACGTCAAATAAATGCAATTAAACGATCTTATTTATATTTAATTTTTTAGTTTTCTACACTGAAAAAAATATTGTCGTGAAGTCAAAGATTCCATGTCCTTAGAATAAGAATGCAAATTTTGCTTAACATGGAAGACGCATTTCTCTAAAATAAAGTTTTTTTTTTCTTGTCCAAAAGGCAATAAACTTTTGAATGAAGTTGTAATGTCCTTATAATTAAGTGATTTTACTTAAAAATGTGTATCATAACATGAAAGATAAAATTTTTGAGGTAAGGTCAACGTGACTTTAATAATTAAGAAAAATTCTTTAAAATTAATAAAATTGTCCTTAAATTTGTTTCCTTTTTGCATCTTGCCTACAAAGCAAAAAATCGTTAAAAAATAAGACATGTTTTTCAACACTTTATTTTAAAGACACTTTTTACTTGAAACATAGCATAATTTCTACTGGAAGTCGAGTCTTAATATGGAAAAAAAAATAACTCGTTAACTCGTTTTTAAAGGATTTTGATAACAACTGACGAAAAAATCTAAAAAAATTAAAAATTAACATTTGCTTTCTAGAAGCAAGTACATAACCCCCAAATTTAAAAGAGAATTACGTCTTTAAAGTATCCTTACTTATATTCTCTGCTTCTTTGGCTCGGAATTAATACCCAAACTGTTAAAGTAGACAAAATCTTTGGAACCGGGCATGCCTTTTTTCATTCACATTTGCTTTACTATTGTACTATATCCTAGCATTCTCTTATTTCTGATATTAGTTCTCGAAAATTTAATTAAAATTATGGATAGTTTCAATTTTGGTTGAAAAATGTGTGCATATACATTTATTATACAATAAAGGGGAAAAAACGAAATTAGGTAACACTAGATCTGAGTAAGAATATTCGTAGGTATACCACGGACTGATGTCGATGGAGGTTGTTGCAAACATAAACATACACACACACATTACAAATATAACAAAACCTCTTCTCTACGTCTGTTGCAAAACAAAACCAGTAAGGAAAGTCTAAAGTCGGGCGGAGCCGACTATATTATACCCTGCACCACTTTGTAGATCTAAATTTTCGATACCATATCCCATCCGTCAAATGTGTTGGGGGCTATATATAAAGGTTTGTCCCAAATACATAAATTTAAATATCACTCGATCTGGAAGAATTTGATAGAATTCTACAAAATCTATAGACTCAAAATTTAAGTCGGCTAATGCACTAAGGTGGAACACAATGTTAGTAAAAAAACCAGTAAGGAAAGTCTAAAGACGGGCGGAGCCGACTATATTATACCCTGCACCACTTTGTAGATCTAAATTTTCGATACCATATCCCATCCGTCAAATGTGTTGGGGGCTATATATAAAGGTTTGTCCCAAATACATAAATTTAAATATCACTCGATCTGGAAGAATTTGATAGAATTCTACAAAATCTATAGACTCAAAATTTAAGTCGGCTAATGCACTAAGGTGGAACACAATGTTAGTAAAAAAAATATGGGAAACGTTTAAATCTGAAGCAATTTTAAGGAAACTTCAAAAAAGTTTATTTATGATTTATCGCTCGATATATATGTATTAGAAGTTTAGGAAAATTAGAGTCATTTTTACAACCTTTCGACTAAGCAGTGGCGATTTTACAAGGAAAATGTTGGTATTTTGACCATTTTTGTCGAAATCAGAAAAACATATATATGGGAGCTATATCTAAATCTGAACCGATTTCAACCAAATTTGGCACGCATAGCAACAATGCTTATTCTCCTCCCTGTGCAAAATTTCAACTAAATCGGAGTTAAAAATTGGCCTCTGTGGGCATATGAGTGTAAATCGGGCGAAAGCTATATATGGGAGATATATCTAAATCTGAACCGATTTCAACCAAATTTGGCACGCATAGCAACAATGCTAATTCTACTCCCTGTACAAAATTTCAACTAAATCGGAGTTAAAAATTGGCCTCTGTGGTCATATGAGTGTAAATCGGGCGAAAGCTATATATGGGAGATATATCCAAATCTGAACCGATTTCAACCAAATTTGGCACGTATAGCTACAATGCTAATTCTACTCCCTGTGCAAAATTTCAACTAAATCGGAGTTGAAAATTGGCCTCTGTGGTCATATGAGTGTAAATCGGGCGAAAGGTATATATGGGAGATATATCTAAATCTGAACCGATTTCAACCAAATTTGGCACGCATGGCTACAATGCTAATTCTACTCCCTGTGCAAAATTTCAACTAAATCGGAGTTAAAAATTGGCCTCTGTGGTCATATGAGTGTAAATCGGGCGAAAACTATATATGGGAGCTATATCTAAATCTGAACCGATTTTGCTGATAGTTTGCAAGTTTTTCGAGACTCATAAAATATTCGGATGTACGGAATTTGAGGAAGATCGGTTGATATACACGCCAATTATGACCAGATCGGTGAAAAATATATATGGCAGCTATATCTAAATCTGAACCGATTTTTTCCAAAATCAATAGGGATCGTCTTTGAGCTGAAACAGGACCCTATACCAAATTTTAGGACAATCGGACTAAAAGTGCGAGCTGTACTTTGCACACAAAAATACATCAACAGACAGACAGACAGACAGACAGACAGACAGACAGACAGACGGACAGACAGACGGACAGACAGACAGACGGACATCGCTAAATCGACTCAGAATTTAATTCTAAGCCGATCCGTATACTAAAAGGTTGGTCTATGATTACTCCTTCTTGGCGTTACATACAAATGCACAAACTTATTATACCCTGTACCACAGTAGTGGTGAAGGGTATAAAAAAACTTTCGGAGAGTAGTTACTTCTACTCTGTGTATAGACTTTCAATTCCAATCAGCGTTGCCGTTTTGGTCCGATCGGACCGAAATTGGTCCAAAAGATTTCTAATTTTTAAATTTGGTCCGATGGTCAGACCAAACAGAATTTGGTCCATTTTGGTCCATTTTCATAAATTTGGTTTCTATCACATATTAAATAGTAGATGGTGCACCGCAAAGAATATTGTCGGGAGGCCAAATATTTCACATGCTTAAAATACGAATACGAATTTTGCTTAGAATAGATGACGTATTTCTCTGAAAAAAAGTTTTTCCTTGTCTAAAAGTCTCTAAACTTTTCAATGAAGTCTGTTTGTCCTTATAGCTAAGTGATTCGACATAAAAATGTGTATCCTAACATGAATGCAAATTTCGTTTTAATGAAGTCAAAATGGATTTAATATTTCTGAAAAAATCTTCAAAATTAATAAAATATTTCAACACATTGTTTTAAAGTCATTATACCCTAAACCACATAGTGGTTAGGGTATAATAAGTTTGATCTGCCAAAAAATGTGCCTACAAGAAATATTGATTTTAGACCCCATAAAATATATACCGATCGACTCAGAATAACCTCCTGAGTCGATCTAGCGCTTGGCGTCCGTCCGTCCGTCCGTCTGTCCATGTATTTGTTGTTCACAGGATTTCGGTCGCAATTATTAACCGATTTTGATGAAATTTGGTACAGGGAGTTTTTTTGGGCACAGGGACGAACGTTACTGAATTTGGAAGAAATCGGATCAAATTTAGATATAGCTCCCATATATATGTATTGCCCGATTTCGACAAATGGGGTCACGTTGCACTTTTTTTACTAACCGATCGTCGTCAAATTTAGCACAAAATAATCTTCTGTATCACCCTTTAAGTCTGAAAATTTCATCGAAATCGGTTCAGATTTAGATATAGATCCCATATATATGTATCGCCCGATTTTGTCAAATTAGGTCATAAAACCCTTATATATCAACCGATCTTACTCAAAGTTGGCGAAATGTAATCTTCTATAGCACTAACTATATGTGCAAAAAATCATCGAAATCGGTTCAATGTTTGTACTATAATTTTCTCGAAGAGGAGCGGAGCGTGGAGCGGAGCGGAGCGATTTTTTTTTTCTCGGAGCGGAGCGAGGAGCGGAGCGGTTTTTATTTCTCCGGAGCGGGAGCGGAGCGGAGCGAAAAAAATGGACCGCTCCGGATCCCTGGCTGCAACAACGGTTGCGCGAGATGTCGCTGTGTTCGGAAAAAATGTACGGCCTCAGTTCGGTCTTCAAAATAAGGACAGATGTGCCAAACGTGGTGGATTACACCCTGGCGAAACCACTTTTCGACAAAAAGTTTGAAACTCATATTCCCATAAGTGAACGTTATATAGATTTCTACACTGATGGCCCCAAATTGGATAGACCAGTGGGTTTCGGAGTATATTCTAAAGATCTGGAACTTGGAATAGCGAAAAGATTACCTAATCACTGTAGTGTTTTTCAGTCTGAAATATAAGTAATAAGAGAAGTGGCGAATTGTCAAGAAATGTTCCAACAAATGTTGGCATTAATATACTCAGACAGTCAACCTTCAATAAAATCCTTGAACTCTGTGTTCCTTAACTCGAAAGCGGCCATCGACTGCCGCAAATCTCTCAACGAGATGGCTGGGTAGTACAATGTTCACCTAATGTGGGTGATTGGCCATGGCCATAGCAAGGCTAGGAACTACCTTACATATTCCAGGGGAACTAGAATCTGTTGGTATGCCTCCGGCTACCTACAAGCTCTTACTGCGTGAGAAGCCTGTTATGATTTCAAATTTTCGATGAGAGAATGTCAAGGGTTGTAACGACACCAAGCAAATATGGCCCCATTTGAACTTAAACCGCACACTAGATATGCGAGTGTTCTCAAAACGTCAGATTTCACTCCTGATATCTGCTATAACGGGTCGCTGCCTGGTAGGCGATTTTGCAAAAACTGTTGGCGCGAAGTATAATGACTACTGTATGAGCTGTCATGATACGGAGGAAAAGGAATCAATTGAACACCTGTTGTGTGAGTGTCCTGGATTTTGTGTAAAGGTAGGTACTATGCAAAGTTGCCAGGTTATGGGTTTCCTCCCCCCACAACTTTAGAGGGTTTTTTCACGTTTAGGGGGATTTTTGAGGGTAAAAAATATCTTTTACCCCCAAACAAAATACATAATTTACATATTCTGAAGAATAGATTGGCGGAATCTGCCCAAAAAATGGGTAAGGAAGACGGATTTGTGTTTGTCCAAGAGAATGACCCCAAGCATTCGTCCCATATTGGTAAGGAATAATATCGTCCCTGGACCAGTGTCTTTTAACGCATGAAGCATAGAATTAACCCTCTAATGCCCAATCCCACGTTTTGGCGGGCTTCATTTAATAAGGAAGCTTTTAGTAAAACACACCTTAAGACAACAAAATAGGGTAAAATAGAAAGAAAACTTAGTTTAAACTATTCAAGAAGCTTTGCAGCATATTTATACTGAATTTTACAGTATAAATTTTTCTTGTTTAGTTTTCTTGCTTTTGTCTCGTTAACAATAAAAATTTAATCAGCTGGGAAAAAATTGGGCACCGAAAAAAACTTTACTATTTTTTATGAAAAATGAACCAACCCATAGTAAGAATTACCATGATTTGGCGCCAAAGATTTTTTTCATCATGATTTTTTTATCAATTAGTTCATGTATTGCATCGTATTTTAGTTCATTATTACTATGCTGTGGGAAGAATATACTTAAACTCATTTAAAATATTCCTGCTATCCGGAAAAATGAACAATTTTTTGGGAAACCTGTATTAAGAAATTGGTTTGAAATAAACTGTTTGTCAGTATAATTTTCAAAAAAGTAGAGAAATTGAGGAATCAAAGGTACAACAAGCCTGTATACAACTAAGAAATTTTTCGTACAAAACAAGTCAATTTTCTATAACCACCAGTATTTTATTTCAAAAAAATTTTATTATATTACACAAAACTATGGCTTATGATATACAATAAAGGAAATATTTTTATTCGTGCGTTGGATGCAGTTACTTATCGGTAGTTAGTAATTGCTTTTTCAAATGTGTAATATTCTATGTTATTAGGACTAAACTAATTAATTTAAATTTCCATGTTTTCTATCCATATGAAAGATATATGTGGCATAAGTTGCTATATTCATTGAATTGTTGTCCAATTTCATCGATTTTGGCTAACTTTTGTTGGGCGGATTTGCCTTATAAGCATCTGAAATTGCAAAGTTATACAAAATATTATCAAATTCTATCGTACATATTGATTTTTAACTTACGGTTTTCAAGATTATTTCCTAGAGCCAATAAGGATATCAGCTTAGTTAGCATTAAACATTAAGAATATTCCAAAAAAAAAATTACCATTACAAGGCCTGTATACCTGCAAGTAAAAATAATTATTTTTAATAAATTTAAATTTTGGTTTTATTAAAAACGGACAAAATACCGCTTATAGAAAAACTTACCACATTGAAAAATCCATCCAGTAGGTACATTATTGGAATCATATCCATGGACTAATGGGACGTTATTGAAATTATTCTCAGAATATATTTGAAATAAAAAATATTATAAAATTAGACATAATTTCCACTTGTCAGTATAGCATTTAGTATTTAAGGTGGATATTAATTTCGAGTTTAGTGGCTAAAATCGCAATTTTCATGATAAGTTTTCGTTAACAATCCATTATAAAAAAATAATCTTTATAAAAAAATTGGTTTGGGCTATTCTCCATCAAGTTATATTTAAATTTGTATCCAAGACGTATAATTTTATACTTTTCTTAGTAATTTATTTTTAATTTTAGCGGCTAAACTCGAACTTAGTACTCACCTGTAGGAATTGCTGTAACATAAAAAATATGTGGTATCACAATGGACTGAATAGTCTAAGTGAGCCTGAATCTTAATCGGGCTGCCACTTTAACCTAACCTAACCTAACATAAAAAATATAGATTAAAAGAAATGGTTGCATCTCCAACCTGTGATCCATATGTAGAATAAATATAGATTATCCTATTACCACTCATGTTGTATATTTTTTATGCACCCAGAAAAAAGTGACCCCTTCTTTAAGTTAAAATGAACTCATTGTGAAGAAAGTTGAACTTCGTATAGCGCCAAAGACATTTTTATTTGTTTGAACGATGTGATTTTCGTAGAAATTAGGTATAATGCATTCCATATATTAGTTCACATTTTCCTATATTTATGTACCACTATACTACAGAATGAAAAAATGTAACTGATTTGAATTCATATATGGAATGATTTTATTGAAATTTTTTCATTCATTTGGACAAATCTTACACATTTGTGGTAAAACTTTTACTTCATAATTAGAACTGCTTAACTTCGTTTTTAAATACAATTTTATTTATTTATATAAGCAATTTATCTTCAATAAAAGACATGTTTTATTAATATATTGAATATATTTATTAAGAATCAACAGCATCGAATCTCCTTGAAATATTAGTTTATTATTCCACTATTTCCATTTCCATGTGATATTATCAACTGTAAAACGCACTTTTTCTTCTTCTTGTACTTTTCACTTTTAATAAGTTGCTGCCTAACGATTTTGTCCTCCTTTTACAATTTCAATACCTACAAATATAAAAAATCATAAACCATTTTTGTTACAAAAGGTTAGCGTCACTGAATATTACCTGATAATTGAAGATTCCAAAAATGAAGACAAATGAAAGGGTTGTTATTCTGCTGGTGTTCTCTTTCTTTATACACCATCACGAACATTGATAGATTTATTTTCAATAAACGAAAATTTTTCTCACTGATTTAAAATAACAAATATTTTATATATTTTATTTGTTATTTATTATATTATTTTACCATATTATGTTTTAAAAATCTCTCCGTATACCACAACAACGCGATTCCAACTAAAAAAACAACCCACGCGCAAACATATCGATTACACCCACGCGCAAGCACATCGATTACGATGATAGGTATCGATTACAGGTAGACAATAGAAATATAGGAAAATTTCCTATATTCTAAGAAGTGTGTTTCCTTAAGTTTTGAAAGGATTGCATACTTCTTAGTACGAATGAACTAAAATATTTTTCTATGCCAAGTGTTGTTCGTATGTATGAAAAACTTTCTATTATAAAGGAAGTCGCAATTATCATTTTATAAGACATTTTACTAATTTTGAGGAAACTTGGTTTTAGTTCGGTTTTTGTTTATTTTTACGAATGCTTTGTTATCGGTGAATAAAATTTTCTTGTTCAGTAGTAAATTCTTATACCCAGCAAAGAAAACAGTATGAGTAAAATTACATGCCTTATTCTAGTTAATGAACTATTCCTAACTGCTTACAGTTTAGGATTTTTTTTACTGAAACCAGTAAATTTTATTATTTCTCACAAAAATTTACCTTAATGGAAATAAAATGGATAAACTATATTGATGAAAAATTTTTCCTTTAGTTTCGAAGGCACTTTTTTCTGGGTGTGTAAATCAATTAAAAATCCGCACTAATTTTAAACTATTAACAGAAATATAAGGTCCCTAATCTGTTATTTGTTTTTATCAATAAAAAGCGTTTTTGATTTCTCTAATATCACATCATTCACTTCTCAGTTTCTAAATAAATGTATTTTCTTTAATAAACACCAATACCGCACGTACAATTTTGCAAAATTAAATCCACGTGTGCGCTTCATAAATGCATCAACAGAACTGAATGAAGCAATAAAACTCAAATATACAAATAGTCATAAAGGCAGTGCTGCCAATTTGGTGCTTTTAGCACCAAATTTAGTGCTTTTTGATTTCTAAAAAGCACCAAATTGCCTTTTTGGTGCCTTTTCAAAAAAAGCACCAACTTGGTGCTTTCTGGCATTTTCATTTAGTGCTTTTGGTGCTTTTTTATTTTGAACAGTATTAAGTTTAATTGATACAAAAATTTTGATTAGACTTTCAAGAGCCGAAGAAACTAAAATTTATTGTCAAATAATATAATTTATTTGTTTTGAAGTTGGTATTGATTATTTTTTAATTAATATTGTTATTTAGGGTATTCTGTAGGAAAGTTGAGCGATGAGTGTCGAATTTTCGAATTTGGTAAAGATGTCATTAAAAACGTTTGTATTAAATTCACAAAAGCACGCACAACTGAAATAAGACTCCTTCCATATATTAATATAGACTCCTTCCATATATTAATATTTTGAAAGTTGAAAAACATCACTAATCAAAATGAATTGGACGAAAGCATTAAAACTGATCAAAGTGTATACTTGAATAGCGGTTCATAATGGTGAGTACTAAGTTCGAGTTTTGCCGCTAAAGTGAAAACTATATCAGTAAAAAAGGCATAAAAGTATGCATATTTGCTGCAAATTTTATTATAACTTGATGGGGAATAGCCAAAAGCAAATTTTCACAAAGTTTGTATTCCTTAAAATGAATTATTAAAGAAATTGTAATTGTCAAAAAAATGATTATTTTAGCAGCTAAACTCGATCTTAATACCCACCTTAACTTCTTAAAATTCAATTCACAAAGTTCTATAATAGGTACATCTTCGGAAGTTTTTATACCCTCCACCATAGGATGGGGGGTATATTAACTTTGTCATTCCGTTTGTAACACATCGAAATATTGCTCTAAGACCCCATAAAGTATATATATTCTGGGTCGTGGTGAAATCCTGAGTCGATCTGAGCATGTCCGTCCGTCCGTCCGTCTGTTGAAATCACGCTAACTTCCGAACGAAACAAGCTATCGACTTGAAACTTGGCACAAGTAGTTGTTATTGATGTAGGTCGGATGGTATTGCAAATGGGCCATATCGGTCCACTTTTACGTATAGCCCCCATATAAACGGACCCCCAAATTTGGCTTGCGAGGCCACATCGGTCCATCGGTCCGATCCGGCTGAAATTTGGTACATGGTGTTAGTATATGATCTCAAACTACCATACAAAAAGTGGTCCACATCGGTCAATAATTATATATAGCCCCCATATAAACCGATCCCCCGATTTGACTTGCGAGGCCTCTAAGAGAAGCAAATTTCATCCGATCCGGCTGAAATTTGGTACATGGTGTTAGTAGATGGTCTTTAACAACCATGCAAGAATTGGTCCACATCAGTCCATAATTATATATAGCCGCCATATAAACCGATCCCCCGATTTGGCTTGCGAGGCCTCTAAGAGAAGCAAATTTCATCCGATCCGGTTGAAATTTGGTACATGGTGTTAGTATATGGTCTCTAAAAACCATGAAAAAATTGGTCCACATCTGTCCATAATTATATATAGCCCCCATATAAACCGATCACCAGATTTGACCTCCGGAGCCTCTTGGAAGACCAAAATTCATCTGATTCAGTTGAAATTTGGTACGTGGTGTTAATATATGGCCTCAAACTCCCATGCAAAAATTGGTCGAAATCGGTCCATAATTATATATAGCCCCCATATAAACCGATCCCCAGATTTGACCTCCGGAGCCCCTTGGAAGAGCAAACTTCATCCGATTCGGTTGAAATTTGGTACGTGATGTTAGTATATGGTATCCAACAACCATGCAGGAATTGGTTCATATCAGTCCATAATTATATATAGCCCCATATAAACCGATCCCCAGATTTGACCTCCGGTGCCTTTTGGAGAAGCAAAATTCATCCGATCTGGTTGAAATTTTGTACGTGGTGGTAGTATATGATATTTAACAACCATGCCAAAAGTGGTCCATATCAGTCCATAATCATACATAGCCCCCATATAAACCGATCCCGAGATTTGGTTTTGGAGCCTCTTGGAGGAGCAAATTTCATCCGAGTTAGTTGAAATTTGGTACATTGTGCTAGTATATGGCCGTTAACAACCATGCCTAACTAGGTCCATATCGGTCTATAGTTATATATAGCCCTCAATAATTGTATATAGCCCCCATATAAGCGACCCCCATATTGCAATTCTGCCTCACTACGTACCGTGCAAAAGTCCATATCGATTCGTGATTATTTGTAGACTTACCTACACATACTTTTTTTTGTCTAATGTATACCACGTATGGACTAACACACAATTTAGAAAACGATTTAAGATACCACAACCCAAGTAATTCGATTGACGCAATCCATGGTGGAGGGTACATAAGATTCGGCCTGGCCGAACTTACGGCCGTTTATACTTGTTTTTTTTTTTGTTTTTGTTTTTTTTTTTAGTAGAGCATTTAATTTTCGATTTTGTGGTGGAAGGTGGTATGTTAGAATTTATAATATATTTTTGGTGCTTTTTGGCCTTGGGGAGTTGGCAACACTGCATAAAGGATACACACCTGCCGTAAAGAAAAACAACTCCACACACACACACGCACGATCCCTTTCTGATCTCGCTATTGCAAGAAAACAACTCTCACCACAAAAGATACCAACAAAACACAAGGAACATTCCATTGGCTCTAGAATCAAAACAACCAACCAGTGTTGCCAGTATTGGGGATTTTTCCCCAAATCGGGGATATTTTTTCGTGGATGGGGACAACATTTTCGAGTTGGGGACTTGGGGATTTGGTGGGGAATTTCCACAAATTTGGGAATTTTTGTGGGGAATTTTCGATATTTGTTCAGTATACGAGTAATTATCACAGTAAGAACTATGGTTTATATGAAATTCTTTACATGCTTAAAAAAAATGCTTAAAGAAGTACAGAGACTCTCAAAAAAATAAAAAAAACTTGCCTCCTCTTTATTCCACGGAATTTATTTGGGTTACCCAAGAGCTTCTTTACAATTTACTCTTTTTCCTATTGTGAAATTATTTCGTAAGGACTCATATGCGTACATCACTGATTTTGAACATGTATCCCATATCCCGCACATACAGAGTAGAGTTCATATCGGGACAGCAACGCATTTTGATCGATAAGTCAATTTTATTTCTTGCCTATATGTTGACCGAACTCCCATTTTTATTTCTCGAGCGAGGATTTGCATAAGATGACTCGATGACTCTTTATACCAATAATTAACTCTGATAGGGGCTGGTATCGGATGATATTTTGAGCACCCGTCTCCTGGTTTTGTGTTTTGAAATCTTCATTCAATTCCACATTTTTATTTTATTCTTTATTTTTATTTTTTTTTTGTTTTGTACGGATTTTCTACAGCAGAGTCTATTCGTTTACTTTTTTTTCAAAAACTTGCCAAAAATTTCTTGGGGATTTTTATGGGGAATTTTAAATTAAATTGGGGATTTTTGGGGATAAAAGCAATCCAATTTGGGGACAAGAGCTCGGAAACTACTGGCAACACTGCAACCAACAACGGCATAAATGACGCAATAACAAACACAAACAACGAGGTATACACAAAATGTCTCTAAAAACTCCCTCACATGATGCAATGATTTCATTACTCTCTTCTCACTTCATTTTCCAGTACCACGTTTAGTTGGAATAGTTGGAATTCTATCTATAAGTAAAGGTAAAATATATACCAAATTTATGAGGAATCTATAAAAAATTATATACACCCGGCAAGGATTATAAAGGGTGATTCTTTTGAGGTTAGGATTTTCATGCATTAGTATTTGACAGATCACGTGGGATTTCAGACATGGTGTCAAAGAGAAAGATGCTCAGTATGCTTTGACATTTCATCATGAATAGACTTACTAACGAGCCACAACGTCGAATTTTCAGTGAATGGGCCCTAGAAAAGTTGGCAGAAAATCCGCTTTTTTATCGACAAATTTTGTTCAGCGATGAGGCTCATTTCTGGTTGAATGGCTACGTAAATAAGCAAAATTGCCGCATTTGGAGTGAAGAGCAACCAGAAGCCGTTCAAGAACTGCCCATGCATCCCGAAAATGCACTGTTTGGTGTGGTTTGTACGCTGGTGGAATCATTGGACCGTATTTTTTCAAAGATGCTGTTGGACGCAACGTTACGGTGAATGGCGATCGCTATCGTTCGATGCTAACAAACTTTTTGTTGCCAAAAATGGAAGAACTGAACTTGGTTGACATGTGGTTTCAACAAGATGGCGCTACATGCCACACAGCTCGCGATTCTATGGCCATTTTGAGGGAAAACTTCGGAGAACAATTCATCTCAAGAAATGGACCGGTAAGTTGGCCACCAAGATCATGCGATTTGACGCCTTTAGACTATTTTTTGTGGGGCTACGTCAAGTCTAAAGTCTACAGAAATAAGCCAGCAACTATTCCAGCTTTGGAAGACAACATTTCCGAAGAAATTCGGGCTATTCCGGCCGAAATGCTCGAAAAAGTTGCCCAAAATTGGACTTTCCGAATGGACCACCTAAGACGCAGCCGCGGTCAACATTTAAATGAAATTATCTTCAAAAAGTAAATGTCATGGACCAATCTAACGTTTGAAATAAAGAACCGATGAGATTTTGCAAATTTTATGCGTTTTTTTTAAAAAAAAAGTTATCAAGCTCTTAACAAATCACCCTTTATTAACTACATTTTATTCTACATTATCTAAAAATTTCAATGTGAGGAAAAACACTCCAATTTATAATAAAAAGGGAAATAATCTGTAGGTAGCCATCATACGAATCGGTAATGTCGTTAAGTTAATTTTTACTACAAAAATTTTTTTCCATACAAAATTTTTTCTTAGTAAATTGTCCACATTTCGTAGTAAGATTTTTATATTGCTCATGTATTTTTATAATAGAATCAACGATGCATTAACTACTGTGTTGGAAATTTATTTAAGGAAAAATCCTTCCCATTTCGTAGTTAGTGAACTAAAAAACATTTGCTGAATTTTTATAAGTTTTCCTTTAGCTAAGTTAATTTTCGTTGTGGTTACGAAAAATGAACTATATTACAGTAAATTTGTTGAACTATGTGGAAGTTAAAATGGTCCTTAAATTCACAAGACACTTTTTTTCTGTGGGGCATTAGAGGGTCAAGTGTCTTCAGATATCAGGTCACTCCTTATGACAGTCATACATATTAAAAGCATCATATTATTTAAATATCTCTTTTCAGTAAGGGCACACAATTTAATACAAATATCGATTTTGTTGTCGACTAGTGCTCGATTACGGCGTTAAGAATTTGCGTTTTCTTACACATTTCGTATTAAAGCGTATTAAGTATAATGAACAAATTTACAAGAAAACATTGTTTCATAAATTGAAGAAATTATGCACTTCATGGAAAATATCATAAATTTGAATGTAATGACTTCCAATAAAAATGAATAAGAATAAATGTACGAGGAGAGCATAAGACACAGCCGTAACTTCAAAGCATTTGAAATGAATCGTTCGCACAATTCACATGATCTTGAAAAAAGCGTAAAAAGTGCTAATAACTATTGCTGTCCGTCCCTACGACAACATTGTGTACTTTAGTCCATCACACGGATGGAGAACTCATCAGTTTAATTTATTCGAAGAATTATTGAAGAGCAACACAACACAATGATAATAAAAAATATCGAAAAGTAGAAGAGTGCACTGAACACGTAATATTGTGACACTCGTGATCGTGAGCCATGAAACTGCTAGGATTTCCTCTTCTCGAATAGATTTTCACATAGTGAGTGTACTTGGGCGTAATTTCTATCACAAATATTGAGCGTACGTAAAAATTCTCCATCCTTAGTGTGCGTGAGTGAAAAGCACATGCACATCTCTATAGACAAGTTAGTTGCGTCTATTAGTAGGATATAGCAAGTTCAATCTGTGTTATCCGTCTATCATGTGTTTGTGCTTTCCGCTACAATGCCGCTATTAATGCCTTGGCATTATCGCACTTCACGGTTACTTTCTTTTAATAATTCATTTTAAAGAAAATGAACTTTTTCAATTGTTGCTTTTGATCATACCCCATTAAGATAAAATATAATTTCCCATGTAAAAATTGGAAGATCCAATTCTATCTAATAATATCAAACTTTATCTAATTGGATTTGTTCATATATTGGTCCAGACTTAATTAGATCTGCAAAAATATGCTATATATGGTGCTAGATCTGGTTAGATATAATCACAGATCTCATCATATATAGAGTAATATCTAATTATATCTCGCATATATAATAATATATGCTTGGATAGGACCATGTATAGCACTATATCTAATAAGATATGGTATATATAGCATCATATCTGACAATATACGCACAAAAAATAATACATTTATTTTATGAATAGTGTTCACAAAAATTTTCCAAACACGGGATTCATAAATTATATGAAAACAATTCATAAAATCAAAATTACAGGTTTTCATTGATTATGAATGTGGACATAATATTGAATGGAAATTTTAGTATTACGAATGAAGTATACATATTTTTGTCATTGAAAAATATATACTAAAAACGTCATGCATTATATGCAACTTTTATTTTAACTTTTTTCCCCTGGTTCTTAACGCCTGCATAATTGGTCAAAATGTATGAACACATTTATTAAAACCTGCATTAAAGTCCAGCCAGCAAAGAACATAATTTTATAATATTTTATATTATTGATAAACATGACCACCAACGCCTCCAGTTAATATTGTTTTTTCGTAAATTTTTTTACAGCAATAAAAAATCTTCAAATCGCGACGGCGACTCAAACTTACTGAAAAACTCAAATACATCAAACTCGCGTGTTACCTTCAAAACGTTATGTTTAGTTTTTTTGTTGTCTCGTATTATATGGTTGTATTGTATACATATGAGAGTAACTCTATGTCGTGGCTCTCTCACGCTACGAGAAAACCAGTATTTTTGATATATTAAGTAAAATTTCATTAATTTTATGAAACCGTTTCTATATATTATTAAAAGATTCATAATTTCATTACAAGTATTTATGAAAACAATATTTTATGTAAGTGTACACATTTTTATGAAAAAGTCCATAAATTTATAAAAATGTACAAATTTATGTACAAATTCATATTTTATTTTTTTGTGTGTTGGGGTAAACTACGGTCCAAAATATTACAAAAAATCAAGAACACATTAAAAAGACTTGACATACACCTCTTTATATAAAAAACAAGTAAGGAAAGTCTAAAGTCGGGCGGGGCCGATTATATTATACCCTGCACGACTTTATAGGTCTAAATTTCGATACCATATCACATCCGTCAAATGTGTTGGGTGCTATATATAAAGGTTTGTCCCAAATACATACAATTAAATATCACTCGATTTGGACAGAATTTGATAGACTTCTACAAAATCTATAGACTCAAAATTTAAGATGGCTAATGCACTAGGGTGGAACACAACTTTAGTAAAAAAATATGGGAAACATTTAAATCTGAAGCAATTTTAAGGGAACTTCGCAAAAGTTAATTTATGATTTATCGCTCGATATATATGTATTAGTAGTTTAGGAAAATTAGAGTCATTTTTACAACTTTTAGACTAAGTAGTGGCGAGTTTACAAGGAAAATGTTGGTCGAAATCAGAAAAACATATATATGGGAGCTAAATCTAAATCTGAACCGATGTCAACCAAATTTGGCACGCATAGCTACAATGCTAATTCTACTCCCTGCGCAAAACTTCAACTAAATCGGAGTTAAAAATTGGCCTCTGTGGTCATATGAGTGTAAATCGGGCGAAAGCTATATATGGGAGATATATCTAAATCTGAACCGATTTCAACCAAATTTGGCACGCATAGCTACAATGCTAATTCTACTCCCAGTGCAAAATTTCAACTAAATCGGAGTTAAAAATTGGCCTCTGTGGTCATATGAGTGTAAATCGGGCGAAAGCTATATATGGGAGATATATCTAAATCTGAACCGATTTCAACCAAATTTGGCACGTATAGCTACAATGCTAATTCTACTCCCTGTGCAAAATTTCAACTAAATCGGAGTTAAAAATTGGCCTCTGTGGTCATATGAATGTAAATCGGGCGAAAGCTATATATGGGAGCTATATCTAAATCTGAACCGATTTCAACCAAATTTAGCACGCATATCTACAATGCTAATTATACTCGCTGTGCAAAATTTCAACTAAATCGGAGCAAAAAATTGGCCTCTGTGGTCATTTGAGTGTAAATCGGGCGAAAGCTATATATGGGAGCTATATCTAAATCTGAACCGATTTCAACCAAATTTGGCACGCATAGCTATAATGCTAATTCTACTCCCTGTGCAAAATTTCAACTAAATCGGAGCAAAAACTTGGCCTCTGTGGGCAAATGAGTGTAAATCGGGCGAAAGCTATATATGAGAGCTATATCTAAATCTGTACCGATTTGGCTGATATTTTGCAAGTTGATATACACGCCAATTATGACCAGATCGGTGAAAAATATATATGGCAGCTATATCTAAATCTTAACCAAAATCAATAGGGATCGTCTTTGAGCCGAAACAGGACCCTATACGAAATTTTAGGACAATCGGACAGAATTTAATTCTAAGACGATCGGTATACTAAACGATGGGTCTCAGACTTTTCTTTCTTGGCGTTACATACAAATGCACAAACTTATTATACCCTGTATCACAGTAGTGGTGAAGGGTATAATTATTCGTAATACGGATGGAAAAGCAACGTATTTATTTAACAAAGTTACATAATACATTCCTAAATATTTGGCGGCGAAAGTAACTTACATTTTAGTTAAAACGTTTTTGAATCGCAATATCTTGCTTTCCGGAAGCCTTTCCTGCAAAATTGCAACGGTTTGGTTGCTTGAGTGGCGCGTACTTGTTAAAAGCAAACGTTGTCCAGATAACCAAACAGTCGTAACCTGAGGATGCTTCTTGACCTTCTTTCTGACCTTCATATAGGATAATTTTGCTTATTGACGCAGGCACCTAAGTGGAATAAGCCTCATTAGCAATGCTGATTTTCCGATGGAATTCCGGATTCTGTGACAACAATGATTTTTATACCCACCACCATAGAATGGTGACGGGGGTATAATAAGTTTGTCATTCCGTTTGTAACACATCGAAATATCGATTTCCGACTATATAAAGTATATATATTCTTCATCAGGGAGTAATTCTAAGACGATATAGCCATGTCCGTCTGTCTTTCTGGATGTCTGTTGTAATCACGCTACAGCCTTCAATAATAAAGCTATCTTGCTTAAATTCTGCAAAAACTCGTTTTTTGCCTCCAAGCAGATCAAGTTCGAAGATGGGCCATATCGGTCCATGTTTTGGTATAGTCCCCATATAAACCGACCCCCCGATTTGGGGCCTTGAGCTTCTAGAAACCGTATTTTCTATCTGATTTGCCTGAAATTGGAAACCTAGAGGTATTTTAGGACCATAAAGATGTGTGCCGAAAACGATGAGCATCGGTCCATGTTTTAATATTGCTCCCATACAGACCGATATCCCGATTTTACTTCTTGGGCTTCTAAAATGCATACTTTTTATCAAATTGGAAATTTAAAAGAATTGTGGGACCACAACTACGTGTTTTGAAAATGAGGTATATGGTCCATGTTTTGATATAGCCCCAATATAGACCGATCTCCCGATTTGGGGTCTTGGGCTTATAGAAACCGTAGTTTTTATCCAATTTTCCTGAAATTTTAAATCTAGAAGTATTTTAGAGCCATAAAGAGGTGTGCCAAAAATTGTGAGTATCGGTCCATGTTTTGGTATAGCCCCCATATAGACCGATTTCCCGATTTTATTTCTTGGGCTTCTAGTTTTCATCCAATTTTCTTGAAATTGGAAATCTCGAGGTATTTTAGGACCACAAAGAGGTGTGCCACAAATGGTGAGTATTGGTCCATGTTGTGGTATAGCCCCCATATAGACCGATCTCCCGATTTTACTTCTTGGCCTTATAGAAACCAATTTGCACGAAATTCGAAATCTGGAAATTTTTAGGACTATAAATAGGTGGGATTCTAGAAACCGTAGTTTTTGTCCAATTTGCCTGAAATTTGAAATCTAGAAGTATTTTAGGACCATAAAGAGGTGTGCCAAAAATGGTGAATATCGGTCTATGTTTTGGTATAGCCCTCATATAGACCGATTCCCCGATTTAACTTCTTGGGCTTATAGAAACCGTAGTCTTCATCCAATTTCCGTGGAATTGGAAATATAGAGTTATTTTAGGACCATAAAGAGGTGTGCCAAAAGTGGTGAGTATCGGTTCATTTTTTGGTATAGCCTCCTTATAGACCTATCTCGCGATTTTACTTCATGGGCTTCTAGAATCCGTAGGTTTTGTCAAATTTGCATGAAATTGGAAATCTAGAGGTATTTTAGGACCATAAAGAGGTGTGCCGAAAACAGTGAGTATTGGTATTTTGGTATAGCCCCCATAAGACCGATCTCCCGATTTTACTCCTTGGGTTTCTAGAAACAGTAGTTTATATTCGATTAGCCTGAAATTTTAAATATACTGGTATTTTAGATTCACAAAATCGTGTTCGGGTTTAGTTTTTATCGGTCCATTTGGTAAGGCCTCTATATAGACCGATTTCAGATCTTGAGTGGACAGAAGGTGCACTGATCATGAAAATTACTGAATGTAAATTTTCTAGATTTTACTTCTCGCAATCATTTAAATAATTGGGGTAAAATTTTTAGATTTCAAATCAAGGCGTTATTTCATCATTTTCTATCACACTTACAAGAGATGTTATTGATTCCTCTAAAACTCAAACAAAAATGGTTCTTATAAATCCAGAATCTAATATAGTCTTCATAGGTAAAATCTTTAAATTTATCTTCGGGAAGTGTACAAGTTGAACTGCTCTGTTTGGTAGAATATCTGTCATCAAACCATTAGCGTAGCTAGACAATTTTCCTAGGGGGGGCTATAGCCCCCCTAGCTAAAAATTTATAGACTGAACTTATAGGTTCAATTAATGTTTTATTTTATAAAATTGAATGAAAATTAGACATCAAAATAACTCGACAATTAATTTATAATAAAGCAACTAAAAGTAGTTCCCAACAAAAAAATTGTGAGTTGTTCTTAAGGCACAACTTTAAAAGTACTTCCAAAAATGTCCTCAATTATTTTAACTACACAGGAAGTTTTTTTACTTCATTTTTTTCATATTTTAATGTGTAATTTTTTGTTTTCTTTTTTTTCAAATAGTTTAAAAAAGAGTAAGAATAAATAAATTGGTACAAATTATTCAAATTTTGCCACAAAACTGCTAAATCCCTTATAGAAAAATCGATAAATTTGGAAATTATCCGAGGAAAAACGTTTCAAACAAGCGTCAGAATGCATTAAAAATCATAAAAACAATATAAAAATTATTTATTTGGGAAAATATCACAAAATTTTTTAATTCACATTGAAAACACTGAATTCGGATCTTACCTTAAGTGATGCAAATTCATTGCAACGACTGTTGAAACGGTGGACATTTATCCTATGACAAGCTCATATTACATTCATTGCTTCTCCGCCAATTTTGCACCACTTCTAGACCAAAAAGAACATTTTCACTACTTTTTTGGCGACGCTTTTTCGCAGCATTATTAAGATATTAATTTATGAAAAAATAGTTTTAATATCAATTACTATTTGTTTAATTAAATTGACTAAACTAAATCAATCATAAGTTCAACCACAGCTTTATTTCATAAATATCTGACTTGAAACATTGCCATCGGCAACTGCTACCACAACCCAAGTAATTCGATTGTTCATGAAAGTCTTTAGAGGAACTTTGTGCGATTGTATATACTTGTTTAATTTTTATAAAAATTAAAAAACTATTGACATTTATTGAAAAATGGAAAATCCTAAATAGAGTTTCAAATTCTGGGGGGGGGGCTAAAATTTTTCTGGGGGGTCTAAGCCCCCTCCCCAGAGGCCTTCCTACGCTTATGCATCAAACCCCTCTGAAATTTCAAAGGGAACTATAATATTTGATTCATGGTGGTGGGTATTTAAGATTTGGCCCTACCGAACTTATACCCATAACCATTCTATGGTGGTGGGTATAAAAAGTAACAAAGGCTATTAAATAACTTCAATATAATAAAATAAACAGCACAACAATAAACTAGACAATTCTACAGATAAAAAAATTCTTGTAGGAAATTTTTATGGTGCGATTATCGTCTTGTGTGTTTGCCAGATTGTTCTTCTATCAGTTTTTATACATTTTTATATGAAACATTTTTCGCACCAAAACACGGCAAAAAGACATGGTGTTTTTGCTACATTTTCTTATATGAGATGTGCTTATATCCGTTACATACTGTACATTTGGCTGGGTTTATTTTGAGCGTGCTTCCTCTTTCTTCGATTGTTTTGTTTTGTTATTTCTTTCCATCTATGTGTTAAGGTGCTCTTGTAGTTCAGTCAACGTATGAATTAAAACAATAACGGCTCTCAAATATTTTTATTAAAAATCAAGTGATATCTTTAAAAAACGTATAAGTTATAGTTCTGTTTTTATTAAAAAGTGCAGATTCTAACACCATTAGACCACAAAATAGTTCAGTATTTCTTTAAATTTGTAAATTTTACTACAAATGCGTTTATCATGAACCTCGTATGTCACTAAAGACATTCTTGCAATTTTGAACTCCAATTTTTTCCTTCAAACTACAAAATTTTCTTTAACATACGCAGAGAAGGAATATGATCACCTCAAACATGTTTTAAGAGCAAAATGTTATTTTTGTACGGTGGCCATGTAACATGTTTGTCACTAAAATGTTATTTTCTCGTCAAATATAACCTGCATGCCGAAATCAGATACATGATTTCCGATAAAATAACATGGCTGCGAAAACCATGTTACATGGTCACCACCCAAAAAGAACATTTTGCTCTTAAAACATGTTTGAGGTGATCATATTCCTTCTCTGGGTGCAAGTGAAAACACTTAATTATGTCTAGTAAATTTTCTTGAATTTGTTGCAAAATAGTTACTTATTTTTATGACATTGGCGTGATGCAGCGTTGCCAATTTAGCTTTTTCCCGCTAGATTTGGCTTTTTTTGAAGACGTTTAGCGGGGAAAAAATGCATTTAGCTTTTAGCTTTTTTTCTGGCTTTTTTGCATGACCCTTTTAGCTATTTTTTGCTTTTTTTATTTTCGACATGTTTCTATTGCAATATGGATAAAACGGCGTTTTTATCTAAGCCTTGCTGCAAGAATAAGGGTTACTTCATATTTCAAAGCTCAGTTGAAACATTAATAATGATTCCAGCTATTATGCGGGCATTTTTGTAGCAAATACACCTTGTTGTAAAGTTTTTTCATCATATTCATAAAAGTTATCGTAAACTTTAAATCTACTATTACCATACAAATTTGTTAGATAAACTGTCAGTAAATTATTGAGAATATTAGCATTTGACTCGTTTATCCTTTTTATGTTATTATAATATTCTAAAGTTATTACTAAATTAAAATAGTAGATGCACAGAAAAAATTTCCGTAGTTAAACTAACGCTAAATTTAACTTATTTTTATTGCAAAAAATTTATTTGCTAGTAGTTAAATTTTATTATTTTTATCGAAATTTCCCACAGCTTAATGAAATCTTACTTTTTTTAAGTATATCTCAAAAATTTTATGAACTAATCGTGAGTATAAAGTTCAATGACCATACACATAAGTTCAATATGAACTAAAGCAAAAGAAGATTTTCGTACGATTCCCTAAAATAGTAAGAATGAACTACAGTATGGTTAAAATGATCATGATTTGGCGCCAATGATTTTCTTCTTTACTTTTAGTTAATTTTTTCTTCTATGAGAGGATGTAATTTCGTGAACTGCAGTTAAAAAGTACAACAGGGCATTAAAATTTCCTGGTTTTATCAACGCTTTGTGGAAATCTCAAAATGTGGAGCAAAATTTAGTTCAATTTTCGTTCGAGGTAGTTCATTCTTCCTACAAAACAGTTCACTTTTTTCGGTGTGTGAATTGCTTTGTGCACTGAAAAAATATTGTCGTGAGGCCAAAGATTTCATCTCCTTAAAATACGAACGCGAATTTTGGTTATAATAGCATTTGTGAATTTCTCTTATATAAACTGTTTTCCTTGTCCAAAAGACGATAAAGTCATTTTGTCCTTATAATTAAGTGATTCAACTTAAAAATGGGTATC
Organism: Haematobia irritans; assembly: GCF_050003625.1. Classification (NCBI taxonomy): domain Eukaryota; kingdom Metazoa; phylum Arthropoda; class Insecta; order Diptera; family Muscidae; genus Haematobia; species Haematobia irritans. Next base: position 75,332,026 of record NC_134401.1, on the reverse strand, counting down.
TTTTCATGAAAGAAGGAAGAATTACTGAAATAGTCTTTAAATGTGAGGAGGTTTTGCATCTTGACCACAAACCAAAATAGCGTTCAAAAATAGAAGATGTTTTTCAACACTTTATTTTAAAAACCTATACATACAATAATTTCTACTTGAAGTCGAGTCTGAATTTGGAAATCTAGGTTGGCACGTTTTTAAAGCATTTTGATAGCTCATGAAGAAAAGGAAAATGTTTTTACTGGGAAATGTAAACTGTAGGTATTTTCTACAATTTAAATAAAAGTAATGTATTTCGAATTTCTCACAATTTCAAAACCAAACTAAAATTTTATTTAAAAAAATGACAAATCATTTTTTTTACCAAATCCAAAGCATGCTTAGATTATTTAATATTTTAAAATAACAAGTAAATAAAAAAGAGGTGTTGGGAAGGTAGCTCCCACAAAACGAAGGACTTCCAGTAAAAAAATTGTGCTAATATGCCTTAGATACTGTTACAGTCTCACAGAAGTGGAATTAAAATGAAAATAATATGCATTTTTAAGTAAAATAAAGCCTTTAGGTTTGTTAAATTTCAATCAAAAATGTGACTTTTGCTACAAAAAAATTTAGCTTTTTTTCTAGCTATTTTTTAGCTTTTTTAGCTATTTTTTTTTTGCAAATCTAGCGGTTTTCGGTGAAATAATTCTGGCAACGCTGGCGTGATGCCTGCGTTTGTAATACTGTTTAGTTAAAATTTTCTCAAAATATTCAAAATTTTCTAAAATTAACCGAAAGTTTTATTCCTGTTGGGTTCACTGTTTTTTTTCAGTGAGATGTGGGATAATCCACCGCTGACAAACTTTATGGTGTTCGGCCGAAGCAGGAATCGAACCCACGCCTTGTGTATGAAAGGCGGGCATGCTAACCATTGCACCACGGTGGCTCCCCTAAACAAACTTTAAAAAATTATTCGGCTCTGTTGTGTCGATATTTATGAACCAGGGATGAAAAGTCAAAATTTTGAATTGTATCAACGAGAATAAAAAGTGTACTTTTTGGGTTCACAAATTCAAAATAGTAGAGTAAGATCTATTATACCCCATTCACATTAGGCTCGAAATCTACTAAAAGTAGATTTGAAATCAATTTTTTATAAAGCAAATGACAGTTGAAATCTAGTTAAAGTGGATTTTAGAAGTGTAATGTGAATGAGGTATTAACCGAAAACCATAAAATCATTTTTTGTTTCAAATATCGTAACAGTTGTAGAATTATTCTTCGTAATACTTACTATTATTATTAATATTTTTGAATATTTAGGTTGGAGAACTACAATATCAAGGACCCTCGATATTCGTGGGAAATGAGTATTTTTTTTTAATCATAACGAGTCAAAAGTCCAAATCTTTTTACTTCCAATGTTTTTTTTTTTGGAAATTTAAACCGAATATCGCAGTAGATTTGTTTGTGCAAAAATTAGAAATAATATCGCTTTTAATAACAGCAGGATTTCAGTATTAGAAATATTTTCTTTATTAACTAAGTGAACGGTTCTTCATTTGCAAACATCTTCTTCCGGAGTGATCCATGACGTCAGTATCAAGACTAACTTTCAATGTCAATACTATCCTAAATATATTTTCTTTTAATCCATTTGAAGCTGTAGAAAAAGTGGTCTATGTGGAGAGTCCATATTGCATTTAATTTTCGAAAATTTAACCCATATAACCCGTTTTGCCAGTGTTACTTCTACGGCATTTTAAGAGAAGCTGAATATATATGTTATATTGGACCAAAAGGTCATTGTGGTACAATTGCACTTTTGGGAAGTGGAATGTATCAAATTTAATAAAATTCTACCAACTTTTACAGCCCTGTTATGAACAGCTTTGTGTTATACGAAGGTCAGTTGTAAGATACACGAAGTTGAAACGAATGAGATAGTCTTTCCTACCACCACCACTTTTTATACCCTTCACAACTACTGTGGTACAGGGTATAATAAGTTTGTGCATTTATATGTAACGCCAAGAAGGAAAAGTCTGAGACCCATCGTTTAGTATACCGATCGTCTTAGAATTAAATTCTTAGTCGATTTAGCGATGCCCGTCTGCCTGTCTGTCCGTCCGTCTGTCTGTCTGTTCATGTATTTTTGTGCGCAAAGTACAGGTCGCAATCGGGCTGTCATTTTAACATAACCTAACCTAGATATAGCTCCCATATATATCTTTCGTCCGATTTAGACTCATATGACCACAGAGGCCAAAGTTCACTACCGATTTTCGTGAAATTTTGCATAGAGAGCAGAATTGACATTCTACCAATGCTCGGTATATTTGATTGAAATCGGTTCAGATTTAGATATAGCTCCCATAGATACCTTTCGTGCGATTTGCACTTATATGGCCTCAAAAGGCAGAGTATTGCCATAATTTGGTTCAAATTTTGTACAAGGAGTACGTTTAATAGTATCGGCAAGTGTACCAAATTTGGTTGAAATCGGTTTAGATTTAGCTCCCATATATATCTTCGGTTCAGATTTAGATATAGCTCCCATAGATACCTTTCGTGCGATTTGCACTTATATGGCCTCAAAAGCCATGACTTGCTTCAACTTTTGCACATGGAGTGTCATTAACAGTATTGGTAAGTGTGCCAAATTTGGTTGAAATCGGTTCAGATTTAGATATAGCTCCCATATATATCTTTCGCCCGATTTACGCTCAAATGACCACGGATGCCAGAGTTATACTCCCATTTACGTGAAATTTTGCAGAGATAGCCGAATTATTATTCTAACTATGCATGTCTAATTTAGTAAAAATCGGTTCAGATTATATATAGCTCCCATATATATGTACACCAAAATTGGGAAAATATGGTAGACTCTTCAATGAGATTTTTCTCCAATTGACTAGATAGTTTCCATACGCACAGAAAAACCATGTTTAGACATGAGATTTTTCCCCAAACTGGGGATTTTTTCTCGCGGTTGGGGATATTTTTTCACTTTGGGGATTTGACTGGGGATAACGTTATGATTTGGGGATTATTCTGGGGATTTTCCACCTTCAATCACATAGCATTAAATTTGATATAGAAAGTGTAAAAGCGAAGGCTAATGGGTTAAACCGCGTTCCTATTTACCAATCCATTGACGCTCCTTTAAAACTGAAAAATGTAACATGCATGGAATATATATAGAAAAACACTTTTTAAAATAATAAACTTTAATATTTCTTACCTTTTAAATATTGTATGCACTTCCATTTTCTAAATATTTATTAATTATCTTCCTTCTCACCTTTTTTAAGGAGACAATAAATGGTTCGCAGTCAATTATGGTCAAAGAACATAATAATACTAAAAGAATTTGGCAAACAAAATGCAAGCGAAGCCAAAAAACACAAGCTCGAAATGAAACATTTCGATAAACCAAAAAAGTTTACATATTTTGTATTCTGATTTGCTATGACTCATAAAGGAATGTCAAGTTAAAGTTTTCTTATTTTCAGCCGTAGTCGGCTTAGTATAGCAAACGAAATGCAAGCCAAACAACAACACTAACACTAAAAACCAAACATTAAATCGAAATTTCTCTGTAAGTATTAAAAAAACAAGTATATATGGCCGTAAGTTCGGCCAGGCCGAATCTTATATACCCTCCACCATGGATAGCGTAGAAACTTCTACGAAAGACTGTAATCCACAATCGAATTACTTGGGTTGTGGTATCTTAAATCGTTTTCTAAATTGTGAGTTAGTCCATAAACCCAGAAAAAAGTGTCTTCGAAACTAAAGGAAAAAATGTTCATCAATTTAGTTTAGGCATTTTATTTCCATTCAGTTAAATTTTTGTGTGAAATAAAAAAAATCCTAAACTGAAAGCAGTTAGGAATAGTTCATTAACTAGAATAAGGCATGGCTGTTTTCTTCGCTGGGTATAAGAATTTACTACTGAAAAAGAAAATTTTATTCACTGATAACAAAGCATTCGTAAAAATAAACAAAAACCGAACTAAATCCAAGTTTCCTCAAATTTAGTACGATTTCTTATAAAATGATAATTCTGACTTCCTTTATTATTGAAAGCTTATCATAGATACGAATAACACTTGGCATAGAAAAATATTTTAGTTCATTCGTACTAAGAAGTATTCAATCCTTTCAAAACTTAAGGAAACACACTTGTTAGAGTATAGAAAAATTTCCTACATTTCTTTTATCTACCTGTAATCGATACCTGTCATCGATGTAATCGATGTGTTTGCGCGAGTTACATATGCAAACCCCCAGACCTACATAAAGAAATTCAAAAGCCAGACAGTAACCCAATACCGTATCCGGTATTGGGCAAACCATAATATTTCCATTTAATTCAAATAATAAGCAGAATTTATATTTAAGTCAAACGTTAGCATAGTAAGCAAAATTGTAAAATTAAGAAGTAAGTTCATTTAATGAAAACAAATAAAGAATGAGTCTGATCTGGGCATTTGATCGAAACACAACGTACACCTTTATTTAATTTTTTTAAAAAACCCCGGAACTCGGTAAAACACAAAATTGGCGCAGTCGGTAGGATCCTTAATAAAACGTATATAAGGATCCAGTGATACGAATCGGGTTAATAAAAAAATAAATAAGTTGTGAAAAAAAAATATATATAAAACTTTTTACAGTGAACTCTAAAAAATAATTAAAGTGGACACCACTCAAAAAGAAGTGTAGTGAACATTTATAATTAAGAGAACGCTAAAAAGAAAATAAAGAAAGAAAGCTTTTTACAGTGAACTCTACTAAATAATTAAAGTGAACACTACTCGAAAAAGAAGTGCAGTGAACATTTATAATTAAAGAGAACGCTAAAAAGAAAATAAAATTGGTGAAGTGAAAACTTAAGAATATCAACTGAAGCCACAGAAGAAAAAGATCTCTGTGCAGTACCACCAAAGAAACTAAAGTCACAGAAAACAAATTTTCTGTGCAGTGAACACTAAATTGTTAGAAAACAAACAAAATTTTCACAAAAAAATAAAAGGCAACGAGCTTTCGATCAAAACAGGATGACCGAAGGACAGACTCAATTACCACCAGTAGAGCTAGTGGAGGAGCTAGCCAGAAAGGATCAACAACTGGAGCAAATGCGACAGGCATATCTAGAACTTCGTAACAACGTAGATGGAGGCCAAAGGGAAAGCATCCTAAAAATGATAAATAGCCTTCCCACATTTACCGGAGTTGGAGAAATCACCATAAATTCATTCTTTAGCAACATAGAGTACTTGCTGTCAACAATCACCAACCATGAAACTAGAAAAGAGGCAGTCAGGACTATATTCTACAGAGTTATTCAAGGACCAGCAAAAAATGTAATAATCAACATCCCCGAACCGGTTAACTGGTTGCTGATCAAGGAAACCCTGAAGCTGAGGTATCGACCAGATGTAGAGCCCCATCAACTTTACAAAAAAGTAGCAAATCTTAAAGTAAATACGATATTAATAATGATACTAATGATGATAATGACTCGACAGACTGAAACAGCAATGACATTGACAGAATTAGTGGACCAAACAGGATTTATTGACTTGGAATTGAAAAATCGGGATATAGTTTTGGACAGTGACATAGTACTACACATAATTGACGTTAAAGAAATAGAAAATATCATTAATGAAATGACAGACGATATTATATTAATGAAGGCTAGTAACAACGACATATTACAATCAGAATTATTAGAAGCTCGTAATAAACTAATGACGCTTATACCTAGACAAATTAGACAAAAACGAGGACTAATAAATGCTATAGGAACATTATCAAAATGGACATTTGGTACAATGGACGATTACGACAGACAGACTATACAAAAACATTTTCTACAGACGGACGACACAGTAAATAAACAAATATCTATAAATAATCATTTTAATATAGCTATAGAACAAATTAAAAATATTGTAAAAAATGATCGAATGGAAATTGAAAAAAGTTTTAATGCAATAAATAAATTTGAAAATCAAGAATATCAAGAGCATATGTATTTACAACAAATTACAAAAGTTCAATTGATAAAAAGTAAAATAGAACAAATACAAGATAATGTAGTTTCTGCTAAGTACGGATTAATACACCCAAATATTTTAACAAATAAAGAAATAACCAAATATAATATTGATTTTAATAAATTAAAATATTTACAACTCGGTATAGCAACTTTTAATAATACTTATTTAATTTTGGGTATAAAAATTCCAAAAATATTTATACAAGCTAAAATAAGAAAAATTATACCATTACCAAATAAAGAACAAAAAGAAATAGATGCTCAAATAGAAGAAGTTTTTACATATAAAAATAAAACTATGAGATTTGAAGAAAATAAACATTTTAGACAATTAAAACCGAGCACTCATTGTATAATAACACAAAATTGTAAACTTGTTACAAATAAAGACTTGGAAATTATACCTTTAGATGAAAAAACAATAATGGTTAAAAATTCAGTAAATTTATTTGTAAACAATACATGTAATAAAAATAATACTATTTTAAGTGGAAATTATATCATTCAATTTAATAATTGTTCAATAAAAATAAATGATTATTATTATTCAAACTTAATTGAAAATGTACAAGGAAATATTATGAGTTTGCGATACGATGATATACAAAATTTTACAGAAAAATTAACATTTGAACAAATAAATGAAGAAAATAAAATTAATTTTCAAAATATTTCAAACCTAAAAATTCATAATAAAATCATATACACATGTAATATTTTTCTCATAGTTATAATTGTCTTAATAATCATTTTGTGGAAAACAAAATTTAATAAAATTAAAATTAACTTGAATAATAGAATTCAGGAGAATTCTGGTCTAAAGGGGAGGGTAGTTACATATGCAAACCCCCAGACCTACATAAAAAATGAGTTACCTGATAAAATTGATGAATTGCTTAAAGAAATTCAAAAGCCAGACAGTAACCCAATACCGTATCCGGTATTGGGCAAACCATAATATTTCCATTTAATTCAAATAATAAGCAGAATTTATATTTAAGTCAAACGTTAGCATAGTAAGCAAAATTGTAAAATTAAGAAGTAAGTTCATTTAATGAAAACAAATAAAGAATGAGTCTGATCTGGGCATTTGATCGAAACACAACGTACACCTTTATTTAATTTTTTTAAAAAACCCCGGAACTCGGTAAAACACAAAATTCGCGTGGGTTGTTTTTTTAGTTGGAATCGCGTTGTTATGGTATACTGAGAGATTGTTAAAAATAATATAGTAAATTAATATAATAAAAAACAAATAAAATATATAAAATACTTGTTATTTTAAATGAGTGAGAAAAATGTTCGTTTTTTGAAAATTGGTTTATAAAAAAAGAAAACACCAGCAGTATAACAACCCCTTCATTGGACTTCATTTTGGAATCTTCAATTATCAGGTAATATTCAGTGACGCTAACCTTTTGTGAAAAAATTAGTTTAGAATTTTTTTTGTTTATATTTGTACACTGAAAAAACAGTGAACCCACCAGGAAGAAAAATTTCGGTTAATTTTAGAAAATTTTGAATATTTTTAGAAAATTTTAACTAAACAGTATAACAAACGATGGCATCACGCCGATGACATAAAAATAAGTAAATATTTTTCTACAAATTCAAGAAAATTTATTAGACATAATTAAGTTTTTTCGCTTGTTAAAGAAAATTTGGTAGTTAGAAGGAAAAAATTGGAGTTAAAAATTGCAAGAATGTCTTTAGTGACATACGAAGTTCACGATGGACGCATTTGTAGTAAAATTTACAAATTTAAAGAAATATTGAACTATTTTGTGAAAGACACGAATTTAGTTAATCTTTATCCTTCATTTGTGTATATTTTCTTCCTCGGTCTTAGTTAATTTAACTAACGTTCACAAAAAATTATTAGAGTAGAGGAAACATTCTCCAAACATAATAATTCCATGAACTAAAATAAAGTTAAATTGGCTTTAGTGAAATAGAGAGTTCACTTTTTTTTTGAGTGTAGGTATTGAAATTGTAAAAGGTGGACTTTTTCAAAGTGAAAGGTACTAGATGAAGAAAATAATGTGTTTTAATATTTCAAGGCCAGTCGATGCTGTTGATTCTAAATAAATATATTTAATATATTAATAAAACATGTCTTTTATTGAAGAAAAAATTGCTTATATAAATACATAAAATTGTATTTAAAAACGAAGGTAATTCTAAACGAAGGCATTTCTAAATTTGAAGTAAAAGGTTTGCCACAAATATGTAAGATTTGTCCAAATGAACGAAAAAAGTCCAATAAAATCATTCCATATATTAATTCAATTCAGTTAAATTTTTTCATTCTGTAGTATAGTGCTACATAAATATAGAAAAATGTTAACTAATATATGGAATGCATTCTACCTGATTTCTAAGAAAATCACATCGTTCAAACAAATAAAAATGTCTTTGGCGCTATACGAAGTTCAACTTTCTTCACTATGAGTTCATTTTAACTTAAGGAAGGGGTCACTTTTTTCTGGGTGTACGTGGTATATAACAGGTTGTCTGATAAGTCCCCGGTCTAACAAAGAAAAACACATTTTTTTGTCAAAATTCGTTTTTATTATTCAACATAGTTCCCTTCAAGAGCGATACAACGATTATAACGACCTTCCAATTTTGTGATACCATTTTGGTAGTACTCCTTAGGTTTTGCCTCAAAATAGGCCTCAGTTTCATTGCAGCCAAATTTTTTTCCTGCGAGCATCCTTTTGAGGTCTGAGAACAAGAAAAAATCGCTGGGGCCAGATCTGGAGAATACGGTAGGTGGGGAAGCGATTCGAAGCCCAATTGATGAATTTTTGCCATCGTTCTCAATGACTTGTGGCACGGTGCGTTGTCTTGGTGGAACAACACTTTTTTCTTCTTCATATGGGGCCGTTTTGCCGCGATTTCGACCTTCAAACGCTCCAATAACGCCATATAATAGTCACTGTTGATAGTTTTTCCCTTCTCAAGATAATCGATAAAAATTATTCCATGCGCATCCCAAAAAAACAGAGGCCATTACTTTGCCAGCGTACTTTTGAGTCTTTCCACGCTTCGGAGACGGTTCACCGGTCGCTGTCCACTCAGCCGACTGTCGATTGGACTCAGGAGTGTAGTGATGGAGCCATGTTTCATCCATTGTTACATATTGACGGAAAAACTGGGGTGTATTACGAGTTAACAGCTGAAAAACCCGCTCAGAATCATCAACACGTTGTTGTTTTTGGTCAAATGTGAGTTCGCGCGGCACCCATTTTGCACAGAGCGTCCGCATATCCAAATATTGATGAATGATATGGCCAACACAATGACGTTTGATATCTTTAAGGCCTCTGCTATCTCGATCAACTTCATTTTACGGTCATTCAAAATCAATTTGTGGATTTTTTTGATGTTTTCATCGGTAACCACCTCTTTCGGGCGTCCCCTGCGTTCACCGTCCTCCGTGCTCATTTCACCACGCTTGAAGTTTGCATACCAATCAATTATTGTTGATTTCCCTGGGGCAGAGTCCGGAAACTCATTATCAAGCCAAGTTTTTGCTTCCACCGTATTTTTTCCCTTCAGAAAACAGTATTTTATCAAAACACGAAATTCCTTTTTTCCATTTTTTTCACAATAACAAAAGTTGCTTCACAAAAGACGCTATATCTCACAAACTAATTGACTTACAGACGCCAAATTTTGACACGAATCATTTGAAGGTTGGTACTATATAAAAATAATATGCATTTAATATTAACGACGCCATCTATGTTTCAGACCGGGGACTTATCAGCCAACCTGTTATTAGACAAAAAAAGGTATATGTAGGTAAGTCTACAAATAATTACGAATCGATATGGACTACACGCAGAGAAGAAACATGATTGTCACAATCATATTCGAAGAGCAAAATAATATGATAGGATCTATTTTTGCGGCGACCATGTAACATTTTAACCTGCAACCTTGTTGGCTCAGTGAACATGGTTCTAAGAAAAATATAATTGTCCTCATCTAAAATGTTATTATATTGATAAAAAGAATTTTGTTTGAATGAAAAGACAATGGTCATGATTTAAAATGTTATGGTATTCATTAAAAATGTTTTTCTTCTAGTTAAAAGAACATGGTCACTTTTTTCACCGTCGAAAAAAGGACGTCACTTGAGAAAATAAAACACAAAATTAACTTTATTTACTTGTTTTTATTTATTTATAAACTAATTCATTGTTAATTTGTATTTATAATGCCGTTCAAGCAAACATCATATATTTTTACACACTCTATATTATTTCAATTTCAACAATAAGTAATTATTCCATATTTACATCGTGCCCATCAAATATACAAACGCAGGCATCATGTAACTGCAAATAAAATTAAATTATACCATATATCAAAATGCAGAACAAAAACAGACACAGTTTTTTTTCAATTACACTTTCCTTTTTTTGTGTTCACATAAAACCACGTGCCACTTCTGAATAAATAAATTAACACAAAACACAGTAAATCCTTTTTCTCCGTCCATTCCAAGAAACAATCAACACATGACTGACGCGCAAAATGAAAATCGTGTGTACCTGCTCAATGTTTTTATAAAATTGTTTTCGCTGCAAAAAAAGTTAAAAATTAAATGGTCACGAAAAAAATGTAATGGTTCTATCATTTAAATGATAGAACATGTTTGCGGTATTTGAGAACCATTCAATTGCTTATTGCCACCATACATTTTTCTCCGCTCGAATACTATTTTTACAAAGACAAAACACATGGTTTTCGCGGCAATTACATGCTCTAGATAAGCATTAAATGAATGCGGCAACCATGTCCAAACATGGGGTTTCTGTGCGTGTATTGCACGGTACGTAGGGAGCCAGAATTGAAATATGGGGATCCCTTATATAGGGGCTATATACAATTATGAACTTGATATGGACCAAATTTTGTGTGATTGGGGATCGATTTATCTGAGGGCTATATATAACTATAGACCGATATGGACCTTGTTAGTTATGGTTGTTAAGGGCCATATACTAGCACAATGTACCAAATTGCAACTGACTCGGATGAAATTTGCTCCTCTAAGAGGCTCCAAAACCAAATCTCGGGATCGGTTTATATGGAGGCTATATATGATTATGGACTGATATGGACCACTTTTGGTATGGTTGTTAAATATCATATACTACCGCCACGTACCAAATTTCAACCGAATCGGATGAATTTTGCTCTTCCAAGGGGCTCCGGAGGTCAAATCTGGGGATCGGTTTATATGGGGGATATATAATTATGGACCGATTTCGACCAATGTTTGCATGGGTGTTTGAGGCCATATATTAACACCACGTACCAATATCAACTGAATCAGATGAATTTTGTTCTTCCAAGAGGCTGCGGAGGTCAAATCTGGTGATCGGTTTATATGGGTGCTATATATAATTATTGACCGATGTGGACCAATTTTTGCATAGTTGTTAGAAATCATATTCTAACACTATGTACCAAATCGCAAGCCAAATTTGGGGGTCCGTTTATATGGGGGCTATACGTAAAAGTGGACCGATATGGCCCATTTGCAATACCATCCGACCTACATCGATAACAACTACTTGTGCCAAGTTTCAAGTCGATAGCTTGTTTCGTTCGGAAGTTAGCGTGATTTCAACAGACGGACGGACATGCTCAGATCGACTCAGAATTTCACCACGACCAAGAATATATATACTTTATGGGGTCTTAGAGCAATATTTCGATGTGTTACAAACGGAATGACAAAGTTAATATACCCCCATCCTGTGGTGGAGGGTATAAAAAACAGTTTTCGGGGGTTGAAAATCTATGAGAGTATCAAGGAGAGCAAACTTTATTTTGCGCTCTCATTAGCTAACACTCACAGACGAATTAAGTAAAAATGTTCTTATTTTAACTCAAAACAAGCTTACATCAAACTTTAAGTACTTGTATTGCACAAATAAGATCACTTTGTACTTAATATGAGTATAACTTAGTATTTGCGTACTTAAAATTTTAAGCTAGAAATAAGAATTTGAAACTTGATTTTAGAAGTCTACTTTTCTTTGGGTGAACTTTCATTATTACTTGGGATTATATATCTGTCCGGTCTAAAACAATTCGTATTAAGTACCACGTTTGCTTTTGTTTCGTTTGTTCCTGCGGTAGGTCATCAGAAAATAACAATTTAAAATGGAAATAATCAAATTTTAATCGATTTTTTTTTTCAATAAAACATGCCCTATGTTCTGGTTTACGAATTCACAAAACACTAAATTTCCCCTAACCTCTATTTTTCGAACTAAAAAGATATATACCACGAAATTTTAACACACTGTTCCTGTGGATATGGAAATTTATTGGGAGAATTTTTTGGTAAAATATGGAATGGTTCAGAAGTTATTGACAATCCAAAATTTTGCGAATTCGTAAACCAGAACATTGGGGATAGTCTAACTTTCTAACTTTAACACACATCGATTACAATCATAGACCAATTAAAATAGAGACATACCTTGACTATTCACCATGATTTTGTTTATTTGCAGTGCGCAGTCATTCCACTCAATTGCGCAGTCAAGTGAAGATTTAAGAAAGTTAACAATGAATGTAGAGTATAGATGTGCAAGTGAAAAGCAATGATATGAGTCGTGAATCATGTCTGAGTCAATAGAGTTATTGTGATGTCATAAAAAAAAATTAATTGAATCACGTGCACTTCTATAATTAATATACTAATTGTAATTGCTAAATATTTTTTCTATATTAATAACGCTGTGTAAAAATTATTTTTTACATAAAATGCTGTAAGGTGGCCATAAAAACTATTAACATGTTTTAACTTTTGCAGATTAAAAATGATTTCAAACAGTCAAACATCGAAACTTTGCTGTACACCAAATCGGAGTCTTTTTAAATCTGTATTTTAGATTTTTTTGTTGTAAACAGATATCGAGGTAACAAAATCATAGACCAAGGAAGGTATAGACATCTTAAGTGAATTCACAGCGCTGTAGTTTGTCTGCACACCGTAGAGGTCTGCAACTGAGTGATTTTTTAATTTGGCTTTATTTTTGTTTTCTTTCCTTTGTTTTCTTGATGAAACACCAAATATTGTAAAAGCATATACAATTCAATACATCTACACCTTTTTTTGTAATGCAAATTGACTGAATTGTACGGTAATTCTCGTTTTCCAAAAAGAAATTGAGTCACTTGACTGTGCAATCGAGTGGAATGACTGCGCACTGCAATTAAACAAAACTATGGTGAATTATCAAAGTATGTCCACAGACCAATTAAAATAAAGACATACCTTGATAATTCACCATGGTTTTGTTTATATGCAGAGCGCAGTCATTCCACTCAATTGCGCAGTCAAGTGACTCAATTTCTTTTTGAAAAACGAGATTATCGTACAAATCAGTCAATTTGCATTACAAAAAAGGTGTGGATGTATAGAATTTTATATGTTTTTCCAATATTTGGTGTTTCGTCAAGAGAACAAAGGAAAGAAAACAAAAATAAAGCCAAATTAAAAAATCACTGAATTGTGAATTCACTTGAGATGTCTTATATTTAATTGGTCCTTCACCACTACTCTGCTACAGGGTATAATAAGTTTGTGCATTTGTATGTAACGCCAAGAAGGAAAGTCTGAGACCCATCGTTTAGTATACCGATCGTCTTAGAAATAAAGTCTGAGTCGATTTAGCGATGTCTGTCCGTCCGTCTGTTCATGTATTTTTGTGCGCAAAGTACAGGTCGCAGTTTAAGTCCGATCTGGTCACAATTGGCGTGTTTATCAACCGATGTTCTTCAAATTCCGTACATCCGAATATTTTAGTCTCGAAAGTCTCGAAAAACTTGCAAAGTATCAGCCAAATCGGTTCAGATTTAGATATAGCTCTCATATATATCTTTCGTCCGATTTAGACTCATATGGCAACAGAGGCCAAAGTTTACCACCTATTGAAATTTTGCACAGAGAGTAGAATTGACATTCTACCAATGCTTGGTAAATTTGATTGAAATCGGTCCAGATTTAGATATAGTTCCCATATATATCTTTCATCCGATTTGCACTTATATGGCCTCAAAAGCCAGAGTTTTGCCCCGACTTGCTTCAAATTTTGCACAAGAGGTACGTTTAATGGTGTCGTTATGTGTGCCAAATTTGGTTAAAATCGCTTCAGATTTAGATATAGTTCCATTATATATCTTTCGCCCGATTTGGACTTATATGGCCTCAAAAGCCAGAGTTTTGCCCTCAATTGAAATTTTGCACAAGGAATATGTTTAATAGTATCGGTAAGTGTACCAAATTTGGTTGAAATCGGTTCAGATTTAGATATAGCTCCCGTATATATCTTTCGCCCGATTTACACTCATATGACCACGGCGGCCAAAGTTATACACCCATTTACGTGAAATTTTGCAGAGATTATTATTCTAACTATGCATGCCAAATTTAGTCAAAATCTGTTCAGATTATATGTAGCTCCCATATATACGTACACCAGAGTTGGGGAAATATGGTAGACGGTTTCATATTTTAGACCCATTTGCAATGGGATTTTCCTCCAATTGACTGTATAGTTTCCACAGCGAATATATTTAATATGATATTTAAGCGTGCCAAGTTTGATCTAATTTGGTTCAGATTTAGATAAAGCCTCCATATATTCGTTTTTCCGGTTTATACAAATATGGCCAAAATTCCCACACTTTACACAAAATTCTGCGATGATTTCCCCATATGACCACATATCTTGGCGAGATCTAACCAATATCCTTGTAAAATCGCCACTGATGAATAGCAAAAATTGTAAATATTACTTAAATTGTCCTATATCTCGAATACATATGTATCGCCTGATAAATCATAAATAAATGCTCTTTTGTACAATTACATTAAAATTTCTCTCGCTTCACATTTTCCATATTTTAGTTTGATCTGCCAAAAAATGTGCATACCAGAAATATTGATTTTAGACCCCATAAAATATATACCGATCGACTCAGAATCACCTCCTGAGTCGATCTAGCGCTTGGTGTCCGTTCGTCCGTCCGTCCGTCTGTCCATGCATTCGTTGTTTACAGGATTCCGGTCGCAATTATTAACCGATTTTGATGAAATTTGGTACAGGGAGTTTTTTGGGCACATGGACGAACGCTGTTGAATTTGGAAGAAATCGGATCAAATTTAGATATAGCTGTCATATATATGTATCGCCCGATTTTTTTACAAACGGATCGTCACCAAATTGGGCAAAAGGTAATCTTTTTCATCGCCCTTCAAGTCTGCAGATATAGCTCTCATATAAAGGGTGATTCTTTTGAGGTTAGGATTTTCATGCATTAGTATTTGACAGATCACGTGGGATTTCATACATGGTGTCAAAGAGAAAGATGCTCAGTATGCTTTGACATTTCATCATGAATAGACTTACTAACGAGCAACGCTTGCAAATCATTGAATTTTATTACCAAAATCAGTGTTCGGTTCGAAATGTGTTTCGCGCTTTACGTCCGATTTATGGTCTACATAATCGACCAAGTGAGCAAACAATTAATGCGATTGTGACCAAGTTTCGCACTCAGTTTACTTTATTGGACATTAAACCAACCACACGAATGCGTACAGTGCGTACAGAAGAGAATATTGCGTCTGTTTCTGAGAGTGTTGCTGAAGACCGTGAAATATCGATTCGTCGCCGTTCGCAGCAATTGGGTTTGTGTTATTCGACCACATAGAAGATTTTACGCAAAGATCTTGGTGTAAAACCGTATAAAATACAGCTCGTGCAAGAACTGAAGCCGAACGATCTGCCACAACGTCGAATTTTCAGTGAATGGGCCCTAGAAAAGTTGGCAGAAAATCCGCTTTTTTATCGACAAATTTTGTTCAGCGATGAGGCTCATTTCTGGTTGAATGGCTACGTAAATAAGCAAAATTGCCGCATTTGGAGTGAAGAGCAACCAGAAGCCGTTCAAGAACTGCCCATGCATCCCGAAAAATGCACTGTTTGGTGTGGTTTGTACGCTGGTGGAATCATTGGACCGTATTTTTTCAAAGATGCTGTTGGACGCAACGTTACGGTGAATGGCGATCGCTATCGTTCGATGCTAACAAACTTTTTGTTGCCAAAAATGGAAGAACTGAACTTGGTTGACATGTGGTTTCAACAAGATGGCGCTACATGCCACACAGCTCGCGATTCTATGGCCATTTTGAGGGAAAACTTCGGAGAACAATTCATCTCAAGAAATGGACCGGTAAGTTGGCCACCAAGATCATGCGATTTGACGCCTTTAGACTATTTTTTGTGGGGCTACGTCAAGTCTAAAGTCTACAGAAATAAGCCAGCAACTATTCCAGCTTTGGAAGACAACATTTCCGAATTTCCCAAATTTGGCCACAAAACAAAATAATACAAAATACAATTAATTTTGTAATAAATACAAAATACAATTACCCAAAGTTGGCTAAATGTAATCTTCTATAGTACTAACTATATGTGCAAAAAATCATCGAAATCGGTTCAGATTTAGCTATAGCTCCCATATATATGTACCGCCCGAATTTTCTAAATTTGGCTATAAAACCCTTATTTATCAACCGATAGTACTTAAAGTTGGCCAAATCTTCTATAGCACTAACTATATGTGCAAAATTTTATCGAAATCGCTTCAGATTGAGATATGGCTCCCATATATGTATAGCCCGATTTTTCCAAATTTGCCCATAGAACCCTTATTTATTATCCGATCTTACTCAAAGTTGGCTAGATCCAATCCTCTATAGTACTAACAGTATGTGCAAAATTTCATCGAAATCGGTTCAGATATAGCTCCCATATATGTATCGCCCGATTATGAAAAATTTGCCCCTAATAACCTTATGTTTGACCATAGAGGCCTCATTTTTTAACTGATCTTATTCAAATTTTGCACAAGGTAACCTTTTGTGGTATTAATCAAACCCGCAAAACATTATGCAAATTGGTTCAGATTTACATATAGCTTCCATATATATGCATCGTTCGATTTTCCCAAATTTGGCCATAATACTCTTATTTATTAACCAATGTGAGTAACAAATTTTGATTTACTAACCTATCGTATTTATACGTACTTGTAGCTATTACATAAGAATATTCCTCGATTTTTACAAATTTGGATTTATTACCCACAATAATTGAGCGATTTTCTCTGTTTTAATAATGGACTCAATATTATTAGTGGCATACTTACTCCGTAGGTGCAATATCAACTACAGCCAGTGTTGCTACACCCTCACAAAAAATCGCTTCAGTAACATATACTCCCAAACATATTTTGCTTCAAGCATATACATTTTTGGGTATTGCCCAAACATTTATATGTTTGATCTCTACCAATATACAATATGTTTGAAAGCATATTGGTCTAAACAATATATGTTTGGGTAGTCTAAGTTCCAAACATTTTGTATTTTTGCATCCAAATTCAATAATGTTGTCTTCCAAAAAACAATATGTTATTATGTGACCATATAATATGTTTGGAAGCATTTTGCACCCAAAAATATTATATGCTTAAAAAAAATTCTCCCAAACAATATTGTGCTCAAAATTTTATTTATTTATTTATATATTTACAATCATAATGAATTATGAAAATAAACAGGTAATATAGGTGCTAACAACATAGGTTTTCGACCTGAATGCTCAAAATTTTGTTTCTGCCCAATTGTATATTCCCCGACATCTTTCTCACTTCCACGAGATTTTTAGTTCTTAGCACCTTTTTCTGTAATACAAACATTGTAGAAGAAATTATTCAATTTTATGATTTTTTTATTTTAATTTTACCTTTTGCCGGACGGGGATTCGAACAGCGGACCACACAGTTTGTAAGGATCAAAGAAGTAGCTGATCAATTGCCCAAGGAAAAATAAAATGTTAATTTTGTAATAACAAGCAACAACCACCAACTTAATTCAATATCGCTCCCTGTTAAATAGCGCTCCAAGCTACTAAACACATATATGTTTATAGGCTATTTCTAAATTAATATATGTTTGCATCCAAGCATATTATATTTACAAACATTTTATGTCCCAAACATAATATGTTCTAACATATTAACATATATGTCCCAAACATGTTATGCTAGTTTATGAACATTATATGCTTGCACTCAAAAATATTGTGTTTGTGTTCCAAACATATAATGTTTATAGCCAAACATATGAAAAACAGTCTTTTTCATCCGTGTAGAGAAGTAGGGGAAATTCCCTACATGTAGTTTTTTTTCTAATATTTAGCGTCTTGTAGGACGTAGGGCCACAATGTAGGGACATTTTCACTCAACACAATTTGTAATAATTTTTACATTTTGGTGGCTCTAGAGGAGGAAATTAGAAGCCGGCAAGGCTTGATCTTTAACAATTTGTGGTAACAACAGTTACCACTCGTGCCAAAAAAAATTCTAACAAAATTTGAAGATTACCACAAATCTACCAAACAAATATTTCTATAGAAATTTATGTCAAAACTTTATTCCTGTAGAAAATGTTGTCAACATTTTATTTCTATAGAATTTTTTTCAAAATTGTATTTCTATAGAAATTTTTTTCAAAATATTATTTCTATAAAAATTTTCTCAAAAATTTTATTTCTATGGAGTTTTTTCTCAAAATTTTATTTCTATAGAAAATTCTCAAAAAAAAAAATGTTTATGGAAACTTTTTAATTGTTTTTTTAAATATTTTTCTATAGAGATTTAAGAAAACATTACTATTTTTGGTAGAATTCTACCAACGTGACAACCGTGTTGGTAATACAAATTTATGTTCTACACCCAGAAAAAAGTGACCCCTTCTTTAAGTTAAAATGAACTCATTGTGAAGAAAGTTGAACTTCGTATAGCGCCAAAGACATTTTTATTTGTTTGAACGATGTGATTTTCGTTGAAATTAGGTAGAATGCATTCCATATATTAGTTAACATTTTCCTATATTTATGTACAACTATACTACAGAATGAAAAAATTTAACTGATTTGAATTCATATATGGAATGATTTTATTGATATTTTTTCATTCATTTGGACAAATCTTACATATTTGTGGTAAAACTTTTACTTCATAATTAGAACTGCTTACCTTCGTTTTTAAATACAATTTTATTTTTTTATATAAGCAATTTTATCTTCAATAAAAGACATATTTTATTAATATATTGAATATATTTATTAAGAATCAACCGCATCGACTGTCCTTTCGCAAAAACAAGTAAAAAATTTTCGACAAATTTAAGAAGATTTATTAGACAAAATTATTATTTTTCATTTATTAAAGAAAATTTCGTAGTTTGAAGGAAAAAATTGGAGTTAAAAATTGCAAAAATGTCTTTAGTGCCATACGAAGTTCATGATGGACGCATTATTGGTAAAATTTACAAATATTAAGGAATTCTGAACTATTTTGTGGGAGACACGAATTTAGTTCATCATTATACTTCAATTGTGTATAATTTTTTCTTCTGCTTTAGTTAAGTTAACTTACGTACGCAAAAAATTGTTGATGGCATGGAAACTTTCTTAAAACGTAATAATTCCATGAACTAAAAGAGAATTAAATCAGCTTTAGTGAAATATAGGGTTCACTTTTTTTTTGAGTGTACAAATATAAAAAATCATAAACCATTTTTGTTACAAAATGTTAGCGTCACTGAATATTACCTGATAATTGAAGATTCCAAAATGACAAATGAAAGGGTTGTTATTTTGTTGGTGTTTTCTTTCTTTATACAGCATCACGAACATTCATAGATTTATTTTCAAAAAACGAACATTTTTCTCACTAATTTAAAATAACTAATATTTATATGTTTTATTTGTTATTTATTATATTATTTTACCATATTATTTTTTAACAATCTCTCCGTATACCACAACAACGCGATTTCAACTAAAAAAACATTCCACGCGCAAACATATCGATTACACCCACGCGCAAACACATCGATTACGATGGCAGGTATCGATTACAGGTAGATAATAGAAATATAGGAAAATTTCCTATATTCTAACTAGTGTGTTTTCTTAAGTTTTGAAAGGATTCCATACTAAAATATTTTTCTATGCCAAGTGTTGTGCGTATGTATGAAAAACTTTCTATTATAAAGGAAGTCGCAATTATCATTTTATAAGAAATTTTACTAATTTTGAGGAAACTTGGTTTTAGTTCGGTTTTTGTTTATTTTTACGAATGCTTTGTTATCGGTGAATAAAATTTTCTTGTTCAGTAGTAAATTCTTATACCCTGCGAAGAAAATAGTATGAGTAAAATTCCATGCCTTATTCTAGTTAATGAACTATTCCTAGGTTAGGTTAGGTTAGGTTAGGTTAAAGTGGCAGCCCGATTAAGATTCAGGCTCACTTAGACTATTCAGTCCATTGTGATACCACATTAACTAAAAGTACCTATTACATATGGGCACTTCTAGTTTTAACCGCTGAACCTTCTTGATTATTTTTCTTTGTTGAACCAACCAGATTGTTCCAAAAATATTAGCAGACTGCTTAAGTTAACGTTTTCCAGATCCGCCAGTAATCTGAAGCTATATGCTCCTAAAAGTTGCTTGCGCTTTACACAAAATGCAGGACACTCACACAAGAGGTGTTTAATTGATTCTTTTTCCTCCGCATCATGACAGCTCATACAATAGTCATTATACTTCGCGCCAATAGTTTTTGCAAAATCTCCTATCAGGCAGCGACCCGTTATAGCAGATATCAGGAGTGATACCTGACGTCTCGAGAACATTAGCATATCTAGTGTGCGGTTTAAGTTGAAATGGGGCCATATTTGCTTGGTGTCGTTACAACCCTTGCAATTCTCCCATCGAACATTTGCCATCATAACAGCCTTCTCACGCAGCATGAGCTTGCAGGTAGCTAGGGGCATACCAACAAATTCTAGTTCCCCTGGAATATGTAAGGTAGTCCCTAGCCTTGCCAACTCATCCGCTTCACAGTTCCCCGGTATGTTCCTATGGCCAGGCACCCATATTAGGTGAATATTGTACTGCTCAGCCATCTCATTGAGAGATTTGCGGCAATCGATGGCCGTTTTCGAGTTGAGGAACACAGAGTCCAAGGATTTTATTGCAGGTTGACTGTCTGAGTATATATTAATGCCCACATTTTTTGGAACATTACTTCTCAGCCAATTCGCCACCTCTCTTATTGCTAATATTTCAGCCTGAAAAACACTACAGTGATTAGGTAATCTTTTCGCTATTTGAAGTTCCAGATCATTAGAATATACTCCGAAACCCACTTGTCCATCCAATTTGGAGCCATCAGTGTAGAAATCTATATATTCTTTATTCCCCGGGGTC
Organism: Haematobia irritans; assembly: GCF_050003625.1. NCBI lineage: Eukaryota > Metazoa > Arthropoda > Insecta > Diptera > Muscidae > Haematobia > Haematobia irritans. Next base: position 75,310,589 of record NC_134401.1, on the reverse strand, counting down.
TGTGTGCACCACGCCTCACTGTTGGGGATTAGAGTCTCAAACTTTTTGTCGAAAAGTGGACTCGCCAAAGTGTAATCCACTACGTTAGGCACATCTGACATTATTTTGAGGACAGAACTGTGACCGTAACCATTTTCCGACCACAGCGATAGTTCGCACAACCGCACAGCCGTTGTTGCAGCTGACTGTTTGGCCAAAATGTCTAAAGGCAATAGATGCATCATGACATTAAGGGAATTTGTTCCTGTCTTGCTGAATGCGCCTGAAATACACAAACACGCCATGCGCTGAACTTTATCTAAACCAGTCGGTTTCTGAAGTGCCGGCCACCAGACTACAACACCATATAGCATTATAGGTCTAACCACTGCCGTGTATAGCCAATGCACAATTTTTGGTTTTAGTCCCCACTTTTTTCCTATTGCCTTTTTGCACGAGTACAAAGCTACAGTTGCCTTCCTCGCCCTTTCTTCAATATTAAGCTTAAAGTTCAGCTTCCTGTCCAAAATAACGCCAAGGTATTTTGCACAATCACCAAAGGGAATTTCAATACCCCCTAAGGAAATAGGCCTAACCGTGGGAGCCTTGCGATCTTTGCAGTACATGACTAATTCTGTCTTTGCAGGATTTACCCCAAGACCATTGTCTTTCGCCCATTGTTCAGTCATTCGGAGGCCCTCTGAATAATATCTCTGATTGTGGATGGGAATTTTCCCCTGACTGCCAGAGCTACATCATCTGCGTATGCCACCACTTTTATTCTTTCTTTTTCTAGAGTAACCAGAAGGCTATTTATAGCAACATTCCAAAGAAGAGGTGATAGAACTCCTCCTTGGGGAGTGCCTCTGTTCACATACTTTTGTATGTTTGCTTGTCCTAGTGTGGCTGAAATACGTCTCTTCATTAGCAGTTCGTCTAACAGCCTGAGTATACATGGATCAACATTCAGAGTTGTCAGTCCATTTAATATCGAGCTCGGATGGACATTATTGAATGCCCCTTCGATGTCTAGAAACGCCACGATTGTGTATTCTTTGACAGATAGTGAGCTTTCAATAAAGCTGACTAGTTCATGTAGTGCGGTCTCAGTAGACCTGCCCTTCGAGTATGCATGCTGTCGTTTCGAGAACAAACTTGAATCGATGCTAGTTCTAAGATAAATATCTATCATCCTCTCCAGAGTCTTACGTAGGAATGAGGATAAGCTGATTGGTCGGAAATCCTTCGCCCTCGAGTGAGAGGCTTTTCCCGCTTTAGGTATGAAAACGACTTTTGTTTCCCTCCACTTTCCTGGGATATATGATAAGTTGATACATCCTTTATATATCACCGACAACCAGGGGATAATTTTGTCAGTTACAGCTTGTAACTCCGCCGGAGTAATTCCATCAGGTCCAGGGGATTTGAATGGTCCAAAGCTATTTAGCGCCCATCTTATTCTAGTTTCCGATACAATTTCCTCGACAGGAAACGACCGCTGAGCAACTGTGGCACCGCCAGTACATTGTTCAACCGTCTGATTTCCAGGAAAATGTGTGTCCAATAGTACCTCCAGCGTCTCCTCACTGGACGTTGTCCAATTGCCCTCCGATGTTTTAATGAAACCTGGAGCGGAGTTGGTGGATGCTAGAACCTTCCGTAGTCTGGAAGCCTCGGACGTATTCTCAATACTGCTGCAGTAAGCATTCCAAGAGTTATGCTGAGCCTTTCTCAGTCCTCGCTTGTATCCTCTTAGATTCTTCTTGTAAGCGTCCCAGTTCTCAGGGGCTCTGGTGGACTTTGCCTTGTTAAAGAGCTTCCTGCAGGATTTCCTCATATTACTTAATTCCGTAGACCACCATGGTGGTCGATGTTTCCCCCTTGGCTTTCCTCTAGGGCATGCAGCTTTCAGTGAGATGTTGAAGGCCTTAGTAATCCGCTCCACTGCGTGTTCGATATCTTGCACATTTCTCATATTTGTCTCTGTTATTTCCGGTATCATCATATTGAACGATTCCCTATACCTATTCCAGTCAGCTTTCCTAACATTTGGCGGAAATATGATCTTTGTGATATGAACATCAAATTTGAAACTGATGTAGCGATGATCTGAGAAGCTGTGTTCACTTAAAACCTGCCACTCAGATATCATTTCATTCAGTTCTTGCGAGGCCAAGGTGATGTCCAAAACCTCTTGCCTGTTTTTAGTGACAAAGGTTGGGACATCTCCCTTGTTGCAAACTACCAGATTAGTACGCAAAATAAACTCTATTAGCGACTCTCCCCTTGCATTAGTATCACTACTTCCCCATATACTATGATGTGCATTCGCATCGCATCCCATAATGAGTTTCGTCTTTGTTTTCAGTGACTCCTCCACTAAGGTCTTAACGGCATATGGAGGCATCTCCCTGTCATGTTCCATGTAGACCGAAGATACCCAATATTTGCATTTGGCTATTTCTAAACTTGCAACGACAGTGTCTGTATTGCACATTGAAGGAAGCAGAAACAAGTTGAGCTCGTTTTTAGCAATTATACAGGCTCGATTTACATCATTACCAGTATACTGCAATAGTTTGAACCCCGGAGTACTTAATTCACATATTTTGTTTTTATAAACATATGGTTCTTGAATAAGAACTATATCTATGTCCCCTTTCATCAGGAGAACTTTTAAGGCAGCACATGCAGCCTTACAATGATGAAGATTTATCTGGAGGATCCGTAGGACCATCGAGATTTTCAACAACCGTCACATCAGCCGCTTCAATCGAGTCATCAAGAATGTCCTCTTCAGAGATATCGGTGACTCTCGCAATAACCATAGGTTCAACTTTGGTGAGTTCTGAGGCAGTAGAAGCCTCCTCACGCATACGGTATCTATCCATGTCTTCAAATGTCTTGGTATCCCCCTCGACTTCGCAAGAGGATCCGCTTACTTCTGATTCAGACAGAGGCTTGTCCATTTCTGAATCCTTTAGCTGATCGTTTTTATACACCTTCATTTGGATATAATGAAAGCCATAACATACACGGCCCTGGGACTTTGCTAGATGTGGCAAAGACTGAGTGTTCAATATAAACACTGCATGCCGTCTTGGCCCATCCACTTCATCCAAACGGCCAACCTTCCAATCAGCTGTTGGAAGATCTGGATTGCATTGTTTCAGTCTACTTAAAATAGATTCAGGGTCAGGAGGGTTTGCAGGTATCCACGCATGTGCTCTTGGTCTAGCCGGTATGTCTTTCTTCTCGACTAACTCTAGAGCAGCTCCTTCCCAAACTTCACCAATTAGTATCAGAGCAGCTTTAAAACATTCTATAGACCTCTGGTCCTCAAATGCGACTAGCTTAAATCGTCCTTGATACCAACCAGCCTCTTGGTGTCGAGGATCTGGGCCGGGAAACTTTTCCAGCACCTGTGAGTAGACGCCAGACAAAGCATTCTCAATTTCCCCCCATTTTTGCTTTGGAACCATACCGTCCAATGCTCCTTTATTTATGATAGCCATCACAAGGCTGTCTTTAGCAACTGAGGCAAACGATCGTTGATCCCTTTTGGAGGATGGCAGCTCATCCGGTGATCGTTCCCTTTTTCCAGCCTCAAGAATTCCTTGAGCCCATTTTAAGGAATCGCTTTGTTTAGCCGACAACGTGCTTGGGTCGACTGATCCTAATTTCTTTAGGATAAACAAAGCATTTCTGCGTTCTTTGAATCTCTTTCGTGAGGGATTACCTCCTTTTGATGCCGTTACCTTGGAAAAGGTCCGACTTGTCAAATTGTCGCCACCTGTCGACCCGTCTACAGGTCGACTAATTGGGCCTAACTCTTGGTCATTGCCCAAATTTATAACTCCAGTCGATACCCGTCCACTGGGCCCTGAAGTTAGCAACCCAGTGGATGTCTTTGAATTTCTCTGCATGGTGGCCTAATATCCCACCACACTTGAAATTCGTAGTAGGTACTTATTACGATGATTTTATCCGCTATTAAAAAACACGTCCGTTCCGTTCGACGGTTGAAAATTAATTCATTCCTACTATTCCTAACTGCTTACAGTTTAGGATTTTTTTACTGAAACGAATAAATTTTATTATTTCTCACAAAAATTTACCTTAATGGAAATAAAATGAATAAACTTTATTGATGAAAAATTCTTCCTTTAGTTTCGAAGGCACTTTTTTCTGGGTGTAGGTTATATACGTTGCATTTTCATGTTTTAAGATAATAAAGTACATTTTTTGATTTGTAAAATATGTTTAAATTTAACGAAAAATATTGTAGGGAAAATTGTTTGGGAATGTATGGGAAAGTAGGCAACTTTTTTTTGTCCTTGTAGGGCAAACCGAATATTTTCCCTGGCAACACTGACTATGAGCTATAGTCAGATTGAGACAAAGCACCCATAAACATTTACCCCTTAATTTTCTTAAATATGCAACTGCGGTTTATCTCCCAGACCTATATTAATGTTACCCCACAAATGCTTATGATTACTAATTCAGTAAGGGTGGTTTAGGGTATGATATAGTCGGCCCGCCCGACTTTCTACTTTACTTACTTGTTTTCATATGTGTATTAGGTGCAAATTTTATGCGCAAGCATATAATGTTCATAAATTAGCATAACATGTTAGTGACATATATGTTAATATGTTACAACATATTATGTTTGGAACATTACATTTTCTCAAATATAATGTCTCTGGAGCAAACATATATTAATTTAGACATTTCGTATAAAATAAAAATTTTTTGTATATAAATAAAAGTTTGGGGTGAAATATTCAAATAAATTACAAACATGTTTTTATTTGTAAATATAATATATATTTATCATATGTTGCTGCAATCAAATAAATGTTTAGAAACTGGAATTATCTATTTGGGCCTTAAAAATATATTCTTAGGGTGAAACATAAAATGTTTGCATAGTGCAAACAATCACTAAATATAATCTATTATGTGCACGAACGAAAACAACTGTTCTTAATATTTTTCGGTGTATAAATTATATATTTGGAAATCAAATTTCTAGCACTTTAGTTTTAAGTGCAAGCATATAACATTAGACTTAAACGGGTCGGGCTATGACTAACTCGTCATTTTCTGACCAAGAAAAAATAATAAAATTAACTATTTGGGCCGCGTTTCTATTTACCATCGCAGCTTCATATTTATGTAACAAATTTGAAGAAGGCCTAACTTCCATTATTACTTGGGGTTATATCTGTCCTGTTTATTAAGTACCACGTAAATTTTCTGGTAATTTCATTTCGCTTTCATTTGTTCCTGCAGTCGGTCATCAGAAAATAACAATTTAAAATGGGATTAACCTAATTTTAATCTTAACGTTTTCAATAAAACATGCCCCCATATTCTGGTTTACGAATACACAAAACGCAAAATTTTCCCTAACCTCTATTTTCCGAACTACAAAGGTATATAAAACGAAATTTTTACATACCGATCTTATGGATAAGGAAATTTTTTGGCAAAAGATGGAATGGTTCAGAAGTTATGGAGATTTCAACATTTTGCGTTTTTCGAATTCGTTAACCAAAACATATGGCATAATATAATTTTCTGAAATTGCAAAACACACATCGATTACAACAGTTGACCACCTCACAGACTTTCTGAAGTCTTAACCTATTAAATTCGATAATGTGAGATTGTTTTTCTTTTTTGTAGAACTAAATTTACATACATACAATAATTATATTAATATTCCTTCGGGGATTTTTCGTGGGGAAAAATATTTCAGTAGGGAATTTTTTGGGTATATAATTTCGAAATTTTGGGGAAGTCAAATTTTTAGCACTTTATTTTGTAAGTACAATCATATAATGTTCATAAACTAGTATAGTATGTTTGGGACATAACATTTTCTTAAATGTAATGTGTTTGGATGTAAACAGTTGGTATGTGTCTGGCACATGAGCGCGGCACTCCAAAAATTTAACATATTTATATCTCAACATTAGACATAAACGGGTCGAGTTATGACTAACTCAACAATTTCTGACTAAGAAAAAATAATACAAGAGAGGAGAGCATTGTACATGTATAAACAGATTTACAGTAGTTTTCGCTTATAGTCCACACCCATAGTTGCACCAACTTTTTGGACAATATGTTAAATTCGACAGCAAATTCTTTTATATGCCACTTTGGTATATAAGTGTTCTCACATATTTCCAGAAATATCACTATAAAAGGAAACATAAAAAGACGATTTATTTTTTTATTAATATATATTTAAATCAATGAGTTATATTTTCAACGAAGCAAAATTAACTCAATTATAATATACATCTGATTAATAACCATGTCTGACGATATTTGCATGATGTTGCCAACATTTTATTTTATTGTGGACTATATCTTAAATAGTCTATATCGATTTCTTTTTATCAGGCCAATAAAAAATGGAATATATGCAAAATCGGCCTATAAGTGAAAAGGATTATTCAGCAACCTATATATGTGAAATTTATGTCATAATGATATTAGGAGAATGATTTTTGGATTATGTCTGAAAATCTCCTATATGTACGATGGACTATAAGCGGAAACTACTGTATTTAAACAATAAATGAACTATTTGGGGCCTTTATAAAAGATATGCTTAGGGCGAAACGTAATATGTTTGCACATTATAAACAATATTTTGTTTGAACAAATTCTGAAAATATATATGTTTGGGAGTATTTGTTATAGAGGCGATTTTTTTAGGGGCTATATGCTTATACGTAATTTCTAAATTAAATATTTTTACATCCACGCATATTACATTTTAGAAAGTTTCAAATATGAAGTAATATTTTTTAATAATATGTCTCACAAATATTTTATACTAATTTCCAAATACAAAATGTTTCAATCTCAAAATTTTATATTAAATAGGGAACATATATATGTGAACAACACTTCTAATTAACACATATACAATCATTAAATTAAATTTTTTAGATGTGATGCTACATTCCAGGTTTGCTTCGTATTATTAAAAAAACTAAAACATAAAACCACAGGGCAGAGACGAATCAAGTTTTTCAGTTCAACGCTTTCCATAGTCTTTACTTGGTACTTTGCAAATAGGCATGAAGACATAAAGTTGGGTACTGCATGAATAAAAGATTTATTAAATGTTCATAAAGACTTTTGAAGATTTAATATGAAGTTGTTGGCGGGATACATGCAAGTGTGAGTTCAGTATTTTTTATTTCTTAAAATTTATTTGTCGTGTCCCTCCTCTGCCTCTGAGACGATGTCTTCCAGTTGTTTCATATCAAAAAGGAATGCCGCTACAATACATTTATGCTCAGAAAATATAAAAATCAGATTTTATGCGTTTTTCGGTGAATACCCTCTTTATGCATACGCATGAGCTCAAATTCGCTAAATGCAAGTGCGGCTGCATTCAACTGAAATTCTCTTGTCCATGAATAGGATAGAGTGTGGAACAGAACGGAACCGATGGAGGTGGAATGTATGCAGCAGCTTTTCTGGTGATATTTTTCTGCCGTTTTATGCACCCTTCATTTTGAGATGGGCATTCAACAATGTCTGCAATGCGTTTGTATTTTAGCACACTCAAAGTCGGTCTTGTGCAATAACACGTCACTTCTCCGATAGGTCCTTAACAATAGTGAATTCCATTTTATAGTCTTCCACAGCTTCTGAATGAATTGAGAGTAGTCATTCTTTGGTAGGAAAGTGAAGCGCAGATTTGTTCGATATATTGATATTGATATATTGGAGGAGCAATTATTTGGTTTCAAATTAAACAATAATAGATGTATTACAAATATTTATTGTATACACCCTCAAAAAAACCATTCTGTAACATAAGTTCTGTTTGAAAATTAATTTTGTCCATTGTAGATTTTCATTTTATAGTATAGAAAATTTTCAACGGAAAATTGTCTAATAAATCTTACAATATGACAATTTTATTTTTTTATCGCATGCGATATTCGTCATGACGTTCTTACCATGACAAATGATTTTGGCTGTCAACGTCAAGAAACCGAGCCTAGACCGTTCATAGGAAAGGATTCCTTCTTAATTTGGCAGTCGAGGGAGAAAGTTCAATCGTTTTAACTAAAGAAAATTCTTCAAGAGTTTTTTGCAGTCTTATAATGATATCAAGTGTTCAAAGTGAGAAAATAACTTCACTTCAATGGTTTTTTTTTGAGCCTGAATATTTCAGAAACTAAGGTAAAAATTTGCAAATATTTTACGTAGTTTAATTTCCTCCTTAAAAGCTCCTTTTTCTTCGTGAAGGTTTCTGATCTTAAAATCTTGGTCCATATCGTTCAATCCAATCCTGGATATTATCTAAGTGCTCTGGACGAATAAAATATTTTTTTCCATAATTTTTGCGAAATTATTTCGCTTCAAAAAAAAAAAAATCCACAATAGCCCAAGAAGAGAACAGCGTGAATGCTGGGAATATACCACAATACTCTTCCTCGTCCACTGAAAAACCCCAAAATTCCTACAGACATAACCCAACAAACCACGTGGAACTTAACGTTGAATTGCGGCCATAACTTCATCATTTTCATCATTACCCAGTTCACGTTTTGAACGTCTAATATTGATGCTATTGATATAGAAAAATTGTTTTAACAACGTCGACTGGTGTGAGAAAATGTCATAAAATATCCCAGGTATCAGACGAGAAAATATATCTTTGAGCCAGGATATATGTATATAATTTTCCTGATATAATAACCTGGTCACAAATATTTTTGTCCAAAATGTAAAAGCAGCAGCGAAGTTTACGTTACTTGGGTTTGCTGGATTCGTCAAAAACCATCCACAAAGAAAAACAAAACCTCTAATGAGATTACGAATTTTGTTAATCACACTTTAAATGAGATCAATTTGTTTTTTTAATACCGTTTGTCAAATTGAAATCAGCTAACATTTTTGCTATGATCAGTCTTAAGTAGAATAGAAACGTGTCAGTCGATGTCAGCATAGAAAAATACCAGAATTTACGTATTATGATTTGGAGGAATTTTTTCTTTTTGGAAAAAACCACAAAAAAATCAAATTTAAGAAAAATTATATTAATATAAAAAAAATTGTAATATCAATAGAAAAGTTTAAAGTTTTATTAAATATATCCTACCAGAACAAAGGTGATTTCAATTTGACCAGTTTTGTGTCCAAAGTGATTTATTAACTCCCACGTTGCTAACGAGATTTACTGAAATATAGTGAAATATGAAAAAAATAATTTGCTAGCGCTGTAGTTGCTAAACATCTAAAAGAAAGGCAATGTTTTAAGCCCATAAAGTGTTGTTTGCTAATTAAAATCTTAAAAATTGTCATAATGACGATTAAATAATTTTAATGATATTTAGTACACGCGAAGCTCATAAACCACTTTGGAATCTTTTGATATAAAATATATTATATGTAGAATTAAGATACAATTTTTATTTAGAAAGTCCATCAATCGCTAATTAAGTTTTGCATATATTGGGATCATAATGACCATTAACCAGTAATATAATCATCATACCTCACATTTCATCAGCCAATTTGTACCAGACATCATGCGGAGTAGAAAAGGCCTCTTCGAACTTCAACCGATGTAATGGTAAGTCATTTTACAACAACAAAATAATATTTTAATTAAGAGAAGTTAGTGACGAAGTGTGGACAGACACCAAGAAAGAGAGTGATAAGAGACTAGCAATGCTGAGTATGTGCTCGTGTCATGAAAAGAAATGAAACATAATTCTCTGAGTTTCTAATTATTACGTGTTTTGGTTGCATTTTTTATTCTATTTATTTTGTCACCCTCTTTCATGGTTTCTATTTTGTTTTGATAAAAATTATTTGTTTTGATTTTGCTATGCTTTTAAAGAAAAGATACTTTCTATAACATAACAAATTGAAAAGAAAGGCATTGATGCATTACATTAGTCTCCCAAAAGTATTCCTACACTAAACTCAATAACTAAATTTCGATTTATATTTTTTTATATATTATTCGTAAATATTAGTCATAGTATTTGTTACACAAAATTCAATACTGAACAGTGTTATACTTAAGATTTAAAATTTGGAAAAATATCGATATGGATTTTTTGTTAAATAAATTATTGATATGAAAATCATGGATTTCTAACTGAACATTTTTGAGTTTTTGAGTGTTCCGAACATTTAATGCTAGTTTAGGAACATTACAGTTTGGGTCTTCAAAATATATTGTGTTAAAAGCCCGAAACACATTGTGTTTATATCGGAACATATGAAAAACATCTTTTTCTAATGGTGTAGTACATGTATTACGAGTATTAGAAATGTGGGATGCAATGACCTCCTTTTTCTAGGTCTCCCAATGTGGTATCACAATGGACTGAATAGTCTAAGTGAGTCTGATACATCGGGCTGCCACCTAACCTAACCTAACCCTACCCGAATTCAACAGGTGTTCATGGAAATTTACAACCTTGTTTTTTTTAATGTGCATATTATTTAGTCTATATTCTACTTGTGAATTTGAACTTGAGAAAACCTAAAAAAATACCCTAAGGAAAATATTGTACTCTAAATTAAATTTTCTTCGTAAAAAGTTCGTACTTTTAACGAAACTTTCTTCACTTATCATGATTTTTTGTTAAGAATTTTCACGAACTTATGAATATTTTACAAAGTATTCTACGTTCAAATAACTTCATAAAAAGTACTAAAATTTTTCTTTGAAATTATAAAGAAGTTTCATTGAAGTTGCAAAATTAAGGCAACCAAACTGAAAATTATTAAACAACTATAGTTTAATGCAGTGATGACATCATCATTGTCGTTACTATGACCAAAAGTACGAACATTTTTCAAAAAATCTAAGAAATTCATTCGTAAAAAGTACGAATTCTTTTCATAAAAAGTACGAAACTTTTTTAAAAAATTACGAAAGTTATTCATAAAAATGAAAGAAACGTATGCATAAAAAGTACGAAACATTTACATTTCATTCATGTAACGAAATTTTTCGTTCTTTTGACGAAGACAATTTTTTCGGTGCTTGAGTACACACTTCCCTGGCGCCACATAGGGGTTCCAAAGCCCTTGTTTTGTAAATAATTTTTGGATACATTTTTATACCCTTCACCACTACTGTGGTACAGGGTATAATAAGTTTGTGCATGTAACGCCAAGAAGGAAAAGTCTGAGACCCATCGTTTAGTATACCGATCGTCTTAGAATTAAATTCTGAGTCGATTTAGCGATGTCCGTCTGTCTGTCTGTTGATGTATTTTTGTGTGCAAAGTACAGCTCGCAGTTTTAGTCCGATTGTCCTAAAATTTGGTATAGGGTCCTGTTTCGGCTCAAAGACGATCCCTATTGATTTTGGAAAAAATCGGTTCAGATTTAGATATAGCTGCCATATATATTTTTCACCGATCTGGTCATAATTGGCGTGTATGTCAACCGATCTTCCTCAAATTCCGTACATCCGAATATTTTATGAGTCTCGAAAAACTTGCAAAATATCATCCAAATCGGTTCAGATTTAGATATAGCTCCCATATATAGCTTTCACCCGATTTACACTCCTCCGTCCACAGAGGCAAATTTTTTGCTCCGATTTAGTTGAAATTTTGCACAGGGAGTAGAATTAGCATTATAGCTATGCGTGTCAAATTTGGTGAAAATCGGTTCAGATTTAGATATAGCTCCCATATATAGCTTTCGCCCGATTTACACTCATATGACCACAGAGGCCAATCTTTTACTCCGATTTAATTGAAATTTTGCACAGGGTGTAGAATGAGCATTGTAGCTATGCGTGCCAAATTGGGTTGAAATCGGTTCAGATTTAGATATAGCTCCCATATATAGCTTTCGCCCGATTTACACTCATATGACCACAGAGGCTAATTTTTTGCTCCGATTTAGTTGAAATTTTGCACAGGGAGTATAATTAGCATTGTTGCTATGCGTGCCAAATTAGGTTGAAATCGGTTCAGATTTAGATATAGCTTCCATATATATGTTTTTTCTGATTTCGACAAAAATGGCCAAAATACCAACATTTTCCTTGTAAAATCGCCACTGCTTAGTCGAAAAGTTGAAAAAATGACTCTAATTTTCTTAAACTTCTAATACATATATATCGAGCGATAAATCATAAATAAACTTTTGCGAAGTTTCCTTAAAATTGCTTCAGATTTAAATGTTTCCCATATTTTTTTACTAACATTGTGTTCCACCCTAGTCCATTAGCCGACTTAAATTTTGAGTCTATAGATTTTGTAAGAGTCTATCAAATTCTGTCCAAATCGAGTGATATTTAAATGTATGTATTTGGGACAAACCTTTATATATAGCACCCAACACATTTGACAGCTGTGATATGGTATCGAAAATTTAGATCTACAAAGTGGTGCAGGGTATAATATAGTCGGCCCCGCCCGACTTTAGACTTTCCTTACTTGTTTTTGTATGTGAAAGCTGATGTGTTTTCTTCTAAAAAACAGTTCTAAAACACAGGTACACAATTTTTTCTTCGCAAATGCGTAGGAGTTCAAAAAACATGAATCAGCCGAAACGAAGTTCTTATAGGTTCAAAGTACTGACCCCACATTGTTGAAAGTTTGAAAAATATGTATGACCCATATCTAGCGAATTATTAGAGCAATGACGTAGCAAAGAAACAATCACAATTGCGGATTTGGCAGCTAAAACAAAATTTCATATGTTCGAGTTGACCAACTTTCTACGCCTATAAGCCAGCCCACTACACTCAAAAAAGTATAATTGGATCCAAAGATGTTGACCTTTCCTTAATGATTTTGGTATTGATTGCGAGCCACACATGCGGCTTCTTTAAAGGAAAGAAATTGTTTATAGACCTATCTACACACAAAAAATTGTCACCAAAATTTTTTCAATTAAACACTTAATTGAATTTGGAAACGGATTCAATTAATATGCTAATTGATTCAATTAATTATTTTATCAAATCCGAATAAAAACCAATTAAAAAAATGATTGATTTTTGTTACGTTTCCAATTAAAATATTGATTCAGTCAATTTGTTAATCAATTCGGATCCGGATCAATCCGTTTCCAATTACACATGTGATTGATCCAATCACTTTTGTGCAATTGTGAGCAATGGAAAGAGCGAAAAGAGAACAAGAGAATGTGTATTTATTCAACAATTTATGATGGACAGATCAGTATGAGGAATTAACTCGTAACGAACGGTTGGGTTTTTGTTTTTTCACGTAAATTGAAAACATGCTTGGCGACATTCTGTCTGCTGCATTCAAAATGTGTGCATAAGTATTTTGAACGCAACAACAAACCATAGCAAAGGGTTGAAATAAATAAAGTGTGCAATAACAAATGGCTACGTGGTAAAGGTTTGAAAAAATATATGACAGAACGCATTTGAAATTACCTGGTGTTTGTGTTTTGTGGTATTGTAAAAATGGAAAAACAATCTACGTTTATTGAAGGTTAGAAATTGTAAAATGTGAATACCGTTTTCCATTGAAGCCTTTTTACATTAAACGGACTAAAATAATATACTTTTTATTCATTTCTTTTAGCGACCAATTTTATTTCGTGAAATTGACCAATCAATCCCATCAACTGCATCATTTTATCAAATATATAACAATATGAGAATATTGTTACGAATGTGCTATTTCTAGATTTAAGTTTATTTAAATTAGTTTCCGTTATTTAAATTTCAAATTGTAACGATAAAATTACGTCATAACTTGTTAGAGTCATTTCTTTATTTTCTAGTACTTTCCTAAACATATTTTGTGTTCTTCGTTTTCCAATCGTTTATTGTAAAAGTAACGCCTTTTGTTTTACTTATTGTAGTAATATGACCATAATCACTTATGTTATGCTTGCACGACATCTACCAGATAGTAGAATGCACTAGATTATTTGCATAAGCCTAAAAGTATGTGTGCCATATCATCTGTACAATAACGCCCAATAGAACATTCCAGATGGCTGTAGGCAATGAAGATAACCAGTTGAATATGTGCTGTTAGATAAATTGTATCTAGATAGTTCTAGTTGGTTGTAGGCCAGTCTATCCAGAATTTTCGAAATCGTCAAATCACGGTATATAAGTCCCTGGCGGAGGGAGCTGTGAAGTCAGTCGTAAGCAGGGATCCGGAGCGGAGCGGAGCAAGCCCTTTTTTAGCCGGAGCGGGAGCGGAGCGGGAGCGGCATTTCTAAAATCCGGAGCGGAGCGGGAGCGGAGCGGTTTCCAAATGAAAAACCGCTCCGCTCCGAATAAAATATTACTTGAATGAAATGTGTAACTTTGAAATTACACTGTGTATTTTAGCTAGTACTTAGCGTAGTGTGAGCAAACGTTTAAAATGTAGGATATGTATTTTTGTACGTACGTACATTGGGGAAAACACAACGTGTTATTTTAGTAATTGTTTTCAAAAACGGCAAATGTCAAAATATATCTCTAGTATGTGTTGTAAAAGTAACAACAGTACTTTCGATCAATTTCATCCCGTATTACTACAAAGATGTTTGTAATGAACGTCAAATAAATGCAATTAAACGATCTTATTTATATTTATTTTTTTAGTTTTCTACACTGACAAAAATATTGTCGTGAAGTCAAAGATTCCATGTCCTTAGAATAAGAATGCAAATTTGGTTTAACATGGAAGACGCATTTCTCTAAAATAAAGTTTTTTTTCTTGTCCAAAAGGCAATAAACTTTTGAATGAAGTTGTAATGTCCTTATAATTAAGTGATTTTACTTAAAAATGTGTATCATAACATGAAAGATACAATTTTTGAGGTAAGGTCAACGTGACTTTAATAATTAAGAAAAATTCTTTAAAATTAATAAAATTGTCTTTAAATTTGTTTCCTTTTTGCATCTTGCCTACAAAGCAAAAAATCGTTAAAAATAAGACATGTTTTTCAACACTTTATTTTAAAGACGCTTTTTACTTGAAACATAGCATAATTTCTACTGGAAGTCGAGTCTTAATATGGAAAAAAAATAACTCGTTAACTCGTTTTTAAAGGATTTTGATAACAACTGACGAAAAAATCTAAAAAAATGAAAAATTAACATTTGCTTCCTAGAAGAAAGTACATAACCCCCAAATTTAAAAGAGAATTACGTCTTTAAAGTATCCTTACTGTTAAAGTAAAGACAAAATCTTTGGAACCGGGCATGCTTTTTTTCAGTGTAAGGACATTCATATTGCTTTACTATTGTACTATATCCCAGCATTCTCTTGTTTCTGATATTAGTTCTCGAAAATTTTATTAAAATTATGGATAGTTTAAATTTTTGTTGAAAAATGTGCGCATATACATTTATTATACAATAAAGGGTAAAAAAGCGAAATTAGGTAACACTAGGTCTGAGTAAGAATATTCGTAGGTATACCACGGACTGATGTCGATGGAGGTTTTTGCAAACATAAACATACACACACACATTACAAATATAACAAAACCTCTTCTCTACGTCTGTTGCAAAACAAAAACAAGTAAGGAAAGTCTAAAGTCGGGCGGGGCCGACTATATTATACCCTGCACCACTTTGTAGATCTAAATTTTCGATACCATATCACATCCGTCAAATGTGTTGGGGGCTATATAAAGGGTGATTTGTTAAGAGCTTGATAACTTTTTTTAAAAAAAAAACGCATAAAATTTGCAAAATCTCATCGGTTCTTTATTTGAAACGTTAGATTGGTCCATGACATTTACTTTTTGAAGATAATTTCATTTAAATGTTGACCGCGGCTGCGTCTTAGGTGGTCCATTCGGAAAGTCCAATTTTGGGCAACTTTTTCGAGCATTTCGGCCGGAATAGCCCGAATTTCTTCGGAAATGTTGTCTTCCAAAGCTGGAATAGTTGCTGGCTTATTTCTGTAGACTTTAGACTTGACGTAGCCCCACAAAAAATAGTCTAAAGGCGTCAAATCGCATGATCTTGGTGGCCAACTTACCGGTCCATTTCTTGAGATGAATTGTTCTCCGAAGCTTTCCCTCAAAATGGCCATAGAATCGCGAGCTGTGTGGCATGTAGCGCCATCTTGTTGAAACCACATGTCAACCAAGTTCAGTTCTTCCATTTTTGGCAACAAAAAGTTTGTTAGCATCGAACGATAGCGATCGCCATTCACCGTAACGTTGCGTCCAACAGCATCTTTTAAAAAATACGGTCCAATGATTCCACCAGCGTACAAACCACACCAAACAGTGCATTTTTCGGGATGCATGGGCAGTTCTTGAACGGCTTCTGGTTGCTCTTCACTCCAAATGCGGCAATTTTGCTTATTTACGTAGCCATTCAACCAGAAATGAGCCTCATCGCTGAACAAAATTTGTCGATAAAAAAGCGGATTTTCTGCCAACTTTTCTAGGGCCCATTCACTGAAAATTCGACGTTGTGGCAGATCGTAAGTCTATTCATGATGAAATGTCAAAGCATACTGAGCATCTTTCTCTTTGACACCATGTCTGAAATCCCACGTGATCTGTCAAATAATAATGCATGAAAATCCTAACCTCAAAAGAATCACCCTTTATAAAGGTTTGTCCCAAATACATACATTTAAATATCACTTGATTTGGACAGAATTTGATAGACTTCTACAAAATCTATAGACTCAAAATTTAAGTCGTCTAATGCACTAGGGTGGAACACAATGTTAGTAAAAAAATATGGGAAACATTTAAATCTGAAGCAATTTTAAGGAAACTTCGCAAAAGTTTATTTATGATTTATCGCTCGATATATATGTATTAGAAGTTTAGGAAAATTAGAGTCATTTTTACAACTTTTCGACTAAGCAGTGGCGATTTTACAAGGAAAATGTTGGCCTCTGTGGGCAAATGAGTGTAAATCGGGCGAAAGCTATATATGGGAGCTATATCTAAATCTGAACCGATTTGGCTGATATTTTGCAAGTTTTTCGAGACTCATAAAATATTCGGATGTACGGAATTTGAGGAAGATCGGTTGATATACACGCCAATTATGACCAAATCGGTGAAAAATATATATGGCAGCTATATCTAAATCTGAACCGATTTTTTCCAAAATCAATAGGGATCGTCTTTGAGCTGAAACAGGACCCTATACCAAATTTTAGGACAATCGGACTAAAACTGCGAGCTGTACTTTGCACACAAAAATACATCAACAGACAGACAGACGGACAGACAGACAGACAGACAGACAGACAGACGGACATCACTAAATCGACTCAGAATTTAATTCTAAGACGATCGGTATACTAAGCGATGGGTCTCAGACTTTTCCTTCTTGGCGTTACATACAAATGCACAAACTTATTATACCCTGTACCACAGTAGTGGTGAAGGGTATAAAAACTTTCGGAGAGTAGTTACTTCTACTCTGTGTATAGACTTTCAATTCCAATCAGCGTTGCCGTTTTGGTCCGATCGGACCAAAATTGGTCCAAAAGATTTCTAATTTTTAACTTTGGTCCGATGGTCAGACCAAATAGAATTTGGTTTCTATCACATATTAAATAGTAGATGGTGCACCGCAAAGAATATTGTCGAGAGGCCAAATATTTCACCTGCTTAAAATACGAATTTTGCTTAGAATAGAAGACGTATTCTCTGAAAAAAAGTTTTTCCTTGTCTAAAAGTCGATCGTCGTCAAATTTAGCACAAAATAATCTTCTGTATCACCCTTTAAGTCTGAAAATTTCATCGAAATCGGTTCAGATTTAGATATAGGTCCCATATATATGTATCGCCCGATTTTGCCAAATTAGGTCATAAAACCCTTATTTATCAACCGATCTTACTCAAAGTTGGCGAAATGTAATCTTCTATAGCACTAACTATATGTGCAAAAAATCATCGAAATCGGTTCAGATTTAGCTATAGCTCCCATATATGTACCGCCCGATTTTTCTAAATAAAATAAAACTCAATTGAACAAATAATACAATGTTTGTACTATAATTTTCTCGAAGAGGAGCGGAGCGGAGCGTTTTTTTCAATGTGTGGACATTTTGGAAAGGAATTGTTACTAAAATTAAATTACCGAGCTCCTGAATACACCTTTTTATGCTGAAAGACTACAACTGCAAAAGAAGATTATAAATCTGCAACCTGGAACTAAGAATTGAACGTGATATTCTATGCAGGTAATGTTTAATAAAATCAACTTTTAATTGAGCAAAATTAAATTCGAATTATTCTGTTAACTTTCAGAAAAAACTAATTTAGCTTACAGGCTGCTGATTTATTGGAAATCTAGGCGCATCTACATAGCAGAAGGAACATGCTGACATGGTTATTATGAGGGAGATAATGATTTATATACACCCAGAAAAAAGTGACCCCTTCTTTAAGTTAAAATGAACTCATTGTGAAGAAAGTTGAACTTCGTATAGCGCCAAAGACAATTTTATTTGTTTGAACGATGTGATTTTCGTAGAAATTCGGAATAATGCATTCCATATATTAGTTAACATTTTCCTATATTTATATACCACTATACTACAGAATGAAAAAATTTAACTAAATTGAATTCATATATGGAATGATTTTATTGAAATTTTTTCATTCATTTCGACAAATCTTACACATTTGTGGTAAAACTTTTACTTCATAATTAGAACTGCTTACCTTCGTTTTTAAATACAATTTTATTTATTTCTATAAGCAATTTTATCTTCAATAAAAGACATGTTTTATTAATATATTGAATATATTTATTAAGAATCAACAGCGTCGAATCTCTTTGAAATATTAGTTTATTATTCCACTATTTCCAATTTCCGTGTGATATTATCAACTGTAAAATGCACTTTTTCTTCTTCTTGTACTTTTCACTTTTAATAAGTTGCTGCCTAACGATTGTGTCCTCCTTTTACAATTTCAATACCTACAAATATAAAAAATCATAAAACATTTTTGTTGCAAAAGGTTAGCGTCACATTACCTGATAATTGTCAATATTACCTGATAATTGGAGATTCCAAAATGAAGACAAATGAAAGGGTTGTTATTCTGCTGGTGTTTTCTTTCTTTATACACTATCACGAACATTGATAGATTTATTTAAAAAAACGAAAATTTTTCTCACTAATTTAAAATAACAAATATTTTATATATTTTATTTGTTATTTATTATATTATTTTACCATATTATTTTTTAACAATCTCTCCGAAACAACGCGATTCCAACTACAAAAACAACCGACGCGCAAATATATCGATTACACCCACGCGCAAACACATCGATTATGATTACAGGTATCGATTACAGGTAGACAATAGAAATTTAGGAAAATTTCCTATATTCTAACAAGTGTGTTTCCTTAAGTTTTGAAAGGATTGCATACTTCTTAGTACGAATGAACTAAAATATTTTTCTATGCCAAGTGTTGTTCGTATGTATGAAAAACTTTCTATTATAAAGGAAGTCGCAATTATCATTTTATAAGAAATTTTACTAATTTTGAGGAAACTTGGTTTTAGTTCGGTTTTTGCTTATTTTTACGAATGCTTTGTTATCGGTGAATAAAATTTTCTTTTTCAGTAGTAAATTCTTATACCCAGCGAAGAAAATAGTATGAGTAAAATTCCATGCCTTATTCTAGTTAATGAACTATTCCTAACTGCTTACAGTTTAGGATTTTTTTCCTGAAACGAGTAAATTTTATTATTTTTCACAAAAATTTACCTTAATGGAAATAAAATGGATAAACTATATTGATGAAAATGTTTTCCTTTAGTTTCGAAGGCACTTTTTTCTGGGTGTAGTTTAGTTGTTCACCCTATAGTTGTTATTGATAGTAATTGTATGTGTAAGTTATGTTAGAATAAAACACACAAATGGCAAGAACCAAATTTATTTGTCTATTGCATAATTCAAAAAATTATAAAATATTGAATATGTTTTATAAGAAATACATATTTCCTTTTATTTCAAATAAAACTAAATACGATTTTGGGGGCGCAATATTTAAATTTTTATACCCTCCACCATAGGATGGGGGTATATTAACTTTGTCATTCCGTTTGTAACACATCGAAATATTGCTCTAAGACCCCATAAAGTATATATATTCTGGGTCGTGGTGAAATTCTGAGTCGATCTAAGCATGTCCGTCCGTCCGTCCGTCTGTCCGTCTGTCCGTCTGTCCGTCCGTCCGTCTGTCCGTCTGTCCGGCTGTCCGTCCGTCTGTGGAAATCACGCTAACTTCCGAACGAAACAAGCTATCGACTTGAAACTTGGCACAAGTAGTTGTTATTGATGTAGGTCGGATGGTATTGAAAATGGGCCATATCGGACCACGTTTACGTATAGCCCCCATATAAACCGATCCCCAAATTTGGCTTGGGGAGCCTCCCGGAGCAGCAAAATTCATCCGATCCGGTTGAAATTTGGTACGTGGTCTTAGTATACGGTCTCTAACAACCATGCAAAAATTGGTCCATATCGGTCCATAATTATATATAGCCCCCATATAAACCGATCCCCAGATTTGACCTCCGGAGCCTCTTGGAGGGGCAAAATTCATCCGATCCGATTGAAATTTGGTACCTGATGTTAGTATATAGTCTCTAACAACCATGCAAAAATTGGTCCGTATCGGTCCATAATTATATAGCCCCCATATAAACCGATCCCCAGATTTGACCTCCGGAGACTTTTGGAGGGGCAAAATTCATCCGATCCGGTTGAAATTTGGTACCTGATGTTAGTTTACGGCCTCTAACAACCATGCAAAAATTGGTCCATATCGGTCCATAATTATATATAGCCCCCATATAAACCGATCCCCAGATTTGACTTCCGGAGCCTCTTGGAGGGGCAAAATTCATCCGATCCGATCATCATTTTCATCATTACCCAGTTCACGTTTTGAACGTCTAATATTGATGCTATTGATATAGAAAAATTGTTTTAACAACGTCGACTCTACTGGTGTGAGAAAATGTCATAAAATATCCCAGGTATCAGACGAGAAAATATATCTTTGAGCCAGGATATATGTATATAATTTTCCTGATATAATAACCTGGTCACAAATATTTTTGTCCAAAATGTAAAAGCAGCAGCGAAGTTTACGTTACTTGCACTGAAAAAACAGTGAACCCTTTTCCATTGCAAAATGAACTAAACTGTAGTAATATTGACCATGATTTAGCCCTTAAGATTTTTTTCAACTTTTCTAGTTTATAATTCTCTTAAATTCTAGTTAATCTATAACATTGTATTTTAGTTCATTTTTACAACACCATAAGATTTATATACCCCTACCAAGTTAAAAAGTCAGTATTATTTTGGTTTACTTGCTTATTTTATGGGAAACCTGATAATAAAAATTGGTTAACAGTCTCTTTAAAATGTCGACGACTAAACTATTTTTAAATCAATCATTCCACAATACAGAGAAATTAAATAATTAAGGGAACAACAAACCGTTTTTCTATTATGAAAATTTTCATACACTAAAATTAAACTTTCTTTAATCAAAAGTACTTTATTATAAAAACTTATGACGAAAGTTCTTAATACAATGTTTTTTGTGAATACAAATTATGACCTCGTGGAACAGAGAGTAGTTCATTTGAACTCGCTGTTTGGACATTTTGACTTATCATTTTTTTATTCATCGTAGGTAGTTTTTTTCACATATCTTGCTGGAAAAAATGGAAACAATTATGAAAATTGTTAAAAATTAACATAATGTAATGAAATATAATTTTTAATTCTTCATTTTAGCTTGTAACTTACCATATTTGGGGGCATTTTATCAAATGGTGTAAGGAATTCAACTTTTCTTTGGAAAACGTATCTCATAAAATTTGTACCTGAAACAATTAGAGAAATAATGAAGTATTCTAAATAAACTCATAAAACTGTGTTGTTATCGATGTGAAGGATATAATAAAATAAATATTCTAGTTGAAAGAAAGCCAAAGTTTTAATATAAAACTTACCAATTCTCTATTAAATTGTACGCTGAGGGGAAATATAAAAAGTTGTCCAAATTTATTTGGGTTACTCTAAAATTAAATATTTACTTTTTACATTAAATAACATTATTAAATAGGTTTTCAAAAAATCTAATGAAAAAACTAATAATATGCATAAAAAACCAAATATTCTTGATATCCCTAGACAGTCATCATTCGTCAAAATGACGACACGTAATTTCATTTTCGATTTAAAATGCATTTTAGTCTATTGGGAAATGGTAAATTTAAGTTATACTAATTCGACCGTTTTACGAATTTTTGTTTTATACTACTTAAAACCAAATTGAATAAGAAAATAAATTCAAGTTTGGTTCACTTTTTCGCTCACGATGAAAATTATAGAGTCTTGAAATCAGCCGTAGTCAATATGACGAAGGATGACGTTAATGTACAAAAAATAAGGATGACTGTCCAGGGTTAAAAGAAAGTTAAAGAATCCTTACCAATTCACTATTAAATTACAGGCAAAGGAGTACTAAAAATTTGTCCAAATTTTTAAGGGGTTATTCTGAAATTAAATATTTGTTTTTACATTAAAAATATTACATTGGTTTCCAAAAAATTTGATTAAAGAAATACTCAAATAAGGTATTAAAAATCTGTAATTTTGATGATAAAAAGGTCACAGAAACGTAAATATTCTAGTTGAAATAAAGCCAATTTTTAAAAGAAACCTTACCAATTCTCTATTTTTTAAATTTGTTCGAATCCATCTGGAGTTGCTCTGAAATTAAATATTGTGTTTACAACAAAGAAAAACATTAAACTGGTTTCCAAAAAAAATAATTAACAAATAATAATATACATAAAAAATATTCTTTTTAAAAGAAAGTCATATTAAAAAAATACTTACCAATTTATGAATAAACTATACGCTGAGATATAACAAAAATTTTCCAAATTCATCTGGAATTGAATATTATTTTTTACATAGAATAATAAAAATTTCAATACACTTTCAACATATTTTCCTAAATATTCTTAATAACTTTTTTCTAAACTACTGATAAAATATTAATAACTTTCATTTAAAAGGTTTAATTAACAAATACCAATAAATGTCTCAAAAATCCAAAATATTCCATGTCTTTATATTCCCTTGTTGCACACCAGCTAAAAAGATGCAACAGCCCACGCCAACGGCAACTATACAACTGAAGCATGCCAAACAAAACCAAGCAAAGCCAAAACATTCCTACAACAACAAAAACACATGTGCCTTTATTGAAAACAACACCTCATCCAGCCAAATAAACCATCCGCGAATAACAAACACACACACACACAAACCACTAAATGGACAAAAATAAAAACAACCCCACGCTCATGTATACACAACAAAACTCAAGTAACATCATCTTTACATTAATCACATTCCACTATGCCGATAAAGATCTCTGTACTATGCATTAGTTCATAGCATCTGCTGACAATTTACTCTAAGAATAATATTGATTTTCGTAGAAATTCGGAATAATGCATTCCATATATTAGTTAACATTTTCCTATATTTATATACCACTATACTACAGAATGAAAAAATTTAACTAAATTGAATTCATATATGGAATGATTTTATTGAAATTTTTTCATTCATTTCGACAAATCTTACACATTTGTGGTAAAACTTTTACTTCATAATTAGAACTGCTTACCTTCGTTTTTAAATACAATTTTATTTATTTCTATAAGCAATTTTATCTTCAATAAAAGACATGTTTTATTAATATATTGAATATATTTATTAAGAATCAACAGCGTCGAATCTCTTTGAAATATTAGTTTATTATTCCACTATTTCCAATTTCCGTGTGATATTATCAACTGTAAAATGCACTTTTTCTTCTTCTTGTACTTTTCACTTTTAATAAGTTGCTGCCTAACGATTTTGTCCTCCTTTTACAATTTCAATACCTACAAATATAAAAAATCATAAAACATTTTTGTTGCAAAAGGTTAGCGTCACATTACCTGATAATTGTCAATATTACCTGATAATTGGAGATTCCAAAATGAAGACAAATGAAAGGGTTGTTATTCTGCTGGTGTTTTCTTTCTTTATACACTATCACGAACATTGATAGATTTATTTAAAAAAACGAAAATTTTTCTCACTAATTTAAAATAACAAATATTTTATATATTTTATTTGTTATTTATTATATTATTTTACCATATTATTTTTTAACAATCTCTCCGAAACAACGCGATTCCAACTACAAAAACAACCGACGCGCAAATATATCGATTACACCCACGCGCAAACACATCGATTATGATTACAGGTATCGATTACAGGTAGACAATAGAAATTTAGGAAAATTTCCTATATTCTAACAAGTGTGTTTCCTTAAGTTTTGAAAGGATTGCATACTTCTTAGTACGAATGAACTAAAATATTTTTCTATGCCAAGTGTTGTTCGTATGTATGAAAAACTTTCTATTATAAAGGAAGTCGCAATTATCATTTTATAAGAAATTTTACTAATTTTGAGGAAACTTGGTTTTAGTTCGGTTTTTGCTTATTTTTACGAATGCTTTGTTATCGGTGAATAAAATTTTCTTTTTCAGTAGTAAATTCTTATACCCAGCGAAGAAAATAGTATGAGTAAAATTCCATGCCTTATTCTAGTTAATGAACTATTCCTAACTGCTTACAGTTTAGGATTTTTTTCCTGAAACGAGTAAATTTTATTATTTTTCACAAAAATTTACCTTAATGGAAATAAAATGGATAAACTATATTGATGAAAATGTTTTCCTTTAGTTTCGAAGGCACTTTTTTCTGGGTGTAGTTTAGTTGTTCACCCTATAGTTGTTATTGATAGTAATTGTATGTGTAAGTTATGTTAGAATAAAACACACAAATGGCAAGAACCAAATTTATTTGTCTATTGCATAATTCAAAAAATTATAAAATATTGAATATGTTTTATAAGAAATACATATTTCCTTTTATTTCAAATAAAACTAAATACGATTTTGGGGGCGCAATATTTAAATTTTTATACCCTCCACCATAGGATGGGGGTATATTAACTTTGTCATTCCGTTTGTAACACATCGAAATATTGCTCTAAGACCCCATAAAGTATATATATTCTGGGTCGTGGTGAAATTCTGAGTCGATCTAAGCATGTCCGTCCGTCCGTCCGTCTGTCCGTCTGTCCGTCCGTCCGTCTGTCCGTCTGTCCGGCTGTCCGTCCGTCTGTGGAAATCACGCTAACTTCCGAACGAAACAAGCTATCGACTTGAAACTTGGCACAAGTAGTTGTTATTGATGTAGGTCGGATGGTATTGAAAATGGGCCATATCGGACCACGTTTACGTATAGCCCCCATATAAACCGATCCCCAAATTTGGCTTGGGGAGCCTCCCGGAGCAGCAAAATTCATCCGATCCGGTTGAAATTTGGTACGTGGTCTTAGTATACGGTCTCTAACAACCATGCAAAAATTGGTCCATATCGGTCCATAATTATATATAGCCCCCATATAAACCGATCCCCAGATTTGACCTCCGGAGCCTCTTGGAGGGGCAAAATTCATCCGATCCGATTGAAATTTGGTACCTGATGTTAGTATATAGTCTCTAACAACCATGCAAAAATTGGTCCGTATCGGTCCATAATTATATAGCCCCCATATAAACCGATCCCCAGATTTGACCTCCGGAGACTTTTGGAGGGGCAAAATTCATCCGATCCGGTTGAAATTTGGTACCTGATGTTAGTTTACGGCCTCTAACAACCATGCAAAAATTGGTCCATATCGGTCCATAATTATATATAGCCCCCATATAAACCGATCCCCAGATTTGACTTCCGGAGCCTCTTGGAGGGGCAAAATTCATCCGATCCGATCATCATTTTCATCATTACCCAGTTCACGTTTTGAACGTCTAATATTGATGCTATTGATATAGAAAAATTGTTTTAACAACGTCGACTCTACTGGTGTGAGAAAATGTCATAAAATATCCCAGGTATCAGACGAGAAAATATATCTTTGAGCCAGGATATATGTATATAATTTTCCTGATATAATAACCTGGTCACAAATATTTTTGTCCAAAATGTAAAAGCAGCAGCGAAGTTTACGTTACTTGCACTGAAAAAACAGTGAACCCTTTTCCATTGCAAAATGAACTAAACTGTAGTAATATTGACCATGATTTAGCCCTTAAGATTTTTTTCAACTTTTCTAGTTTATAATTCTCTTAAATTCTAGTTAATCTATAACATTGTATTTTAGTTCATTTTTACAACACCATAAGATTTATATACCCCTACCAAGTTAAAAAGTCAGTATTATTTTGGTTTACTTGCTTATTTTATGGGAAACCTGATAATAAAAATTGGTTAACAGTCTCTTTAAAATGTCGACGACTAAACTATTTTTAAATCAATCATTCCACAATACAGAGAAATTAAATAATTAAGGGAACAACAAACCGTTTTTCTATTATGAAAATTTTCATACACTAAAATTAAACTTTCTTTAATCAAAAGTACTTTATTATAAAAACTTATGACGAAAGTTCTTAATACAATGTTTTTTGTGAATACAAATTATGACCTCGTGGAACAGAGAGTAGTTCATTTGAACTCGCTGTTTGGACATTTTGACTTATCATTTTTTTATTCATCGTAGGTAGTTTTTTTCACATATCTTGCTGGAAAAAATGGAAACAATTATGAAAATTGTTAAAAATTAACATAATGTAATGAAATATAATTTTTAATTCTTCATTTTAGCTTGTAACTTACCATATTTGGGGGCATTTTATCAAATGGTGTAAGGAATTCAACTTTTCTTTGGAAAACGTATCTCATAAAATTTGTACCTGAAACAATTAGAGAAATAATGAAGTATTCTAAATAAACTCATAAAACTGTGTTGTTATCGATGTGAAGGATATAATAAAATAAATATTCTAGTTGAAAGAAAGCCAAAGTTTTAATATAAAACTTACCAATTCTCTATTAAATTGTACGCTGAGGGGAAATATAAAAAGTTGTCCAAATTTATTTGGGTTACTCTAAAATTAAATATTTACTTTTTACATTAAATAACATTATTAAATAGGTTTTCAAAAAATCTAATGAAAAAACTAATAATATGCATAAAAAAACAAATATTCTTGATATCCCTAGACAGTCATCATTCGTCAAAATGACGACACGTAATTTCATTTTCGATTTAAAATGCATTTTAGTCTATTGGGAAATGGTAAATTTAAGTTATACTAATTCGACCGTTTTACGAATTTTTGTTTTATACTACTTAAAACCAAATTGAATAAGAAAATAAATTCAAGTTTGGTTCACTTTTTCGCTCACGATGAAAATTATAGAGTCTTGAAATCAGCCGTAGTCAATATGACGAAGGATGACGTTAATGTACAAAAAATAAGGATGACTGTCCAGGGTTAAAAGAAAGTTAAAGAATCCTTACCAATTCACTATTAAATTACAGGCAAAGGAGTACTAAAAATTTGTCCAAATTTTTAAGGGGTTATTCTGAAATTAAATATTTGTTTTTACATTAAAAATATTACATTGGTTTCCAAAAAATTTGATTAAAGAAATACTCAAATAAGGTATTAAAAATCTGTAATTTTGATGATAAAAAGGTCACAGAAACGTAAATATTCTAGTTGAAATAAAGCCAATTTTTAAAAGAAACCTTACCAATTCTCTATTTTTTAAATTTGTTCGAATCCATCTGGAGTTGCTCTGAAATTAAATATTGTGTTTACAACAAAGAAAAACATTAAACTGGTTTCCAAAAAAAATAATTAACAAATAATAATATACATAAAAAATATTCTTTTTAAAAGAAAGTCATATTAAAAAAATACTTACCAATTTATGAATAAACTATACGCTGAGATATAACAAAAATTTTCCAAATTCATCTGGAATTGAATATTATTTTTTACATAGAATAATAAAAATTTCAATACACTTTCAACATATTTTCCTAAATATTCTTAATAACTTTTTTCTAAACTACTGATAAAATATTAATAACTTTCATTTAAAAGGTTTAATTAACAAATACCAATAAATGTCTCAAAAATCCAAAATATTCCATGTCTTTATATTCCCTTGTTGCACACCAGCTAAAAAGATGCAACAGCCCACGCCAACGGCAACTATACAACTGAAGCATGCCAAACAAAACCAAGCAAAGCCAAAACATTCCTACAACAACAAAAACACATGTGCCTTTATTGAAAACAACACCTCATCCAGCCAAATAAACCATCCGCGAATAACAAACACACACACACACAAACCACTAAATGGACAAAAATAAAAACAACCCCACGCTCATGTATACACAACAAAACTCAAGTAACATCATCTTTACATTAATCACATTCCACTATGCCGATAAAGATCTCTGTACTATGCATTAGTTCATAGCATCTGCTGACAATTTACTCTAAGAATAATATTCGTAAAGGCACACCAGTTTATGAACGATGAAACGTTTAACTTAAAATTTGCAAAATTTTCATGAAATGTTATCTACCATTTTTGACGAAAATGTCTATAAATTTAATTACATGTGAATTAAAAATATTTGATTGGGTAATTTTTTACCAACAATTATTAACTATAGGTATTGTCAGTAAGAAATTCCTATCCACTTTCAAGTTCATATTTCGTAAAAAAATATTTTCGCATACAAAAAAATCTTACAGTAAATTGCACTTATTATTTAGAAAATACTTTACATTTCACAAGTAGTTTTATAGCATGACAAACGAATTTTTAACTACCAGTTAAGAAATTTTTTAAGGAAATTTCCATCGTATTTTGTAGGCCATGAACTAAACGATTGCTACTTAGAATTTGTAAAATTTCCTTTCGAGTAGTTAATTTTCGTTGAAGATACGAAAAATGAACTAAAATTCTGGAAAATTCTTGTAATAGATTATTGTAAAAATCTTCTTAAATTTACGAGACACTTTTTTTTCTGTGTGGGTTTGCTGGATTCGTCAAAAACCATCCACAAAGAAAAACAAAACCTCTAATGAGATTACGAATTTTGTTAATCACAATTTAAATGAGATCAATTTGTTTTTTTAATACCGTTTGTCAAATTGAAATCAGCTAACAATTTTGCTATGATCAGTCTTAAGTAGAATAGAAACGTGTCAGTCGATGTCAGCATAGAAAAATACCAGAATTTACGTATTATGATTTGGAGGATTTTTTTCTTTTTGGAAAAAACCACAAAAAAATCAAATTTAAGAAAAATTATATTAATATAAAAAAAATTGTAATATCAATAGAAAAGTTTAAAGTTTTATTAAATATATCCTACCAGAACAAGGGTGATTTCAATTTGACCAGTTTTGTGTCCAAAGTGATTTATTAACTCCCACGTTGCTAACGAGATTTACTGAAATATAGTGAAATATGAAAAAAATAATTTGCTAGCGCTGTAGTTGCTAAACATCTAAAAGAAAGGCAATGTTTTAAGCCCATAAAGTGTTGTTTGCTAATTAAAATCTTAAAAATTGTCATAATGACGATTAAATAATTTTAATGATATTTAGTACACGCGAAGCTCATAAACCACTTTGGAATCTTTTGATATAAAATATATTATATGTAGAATTAAGATACAATTTTTATTTAGAAAGTCCATCAATCGCTAATTAAGTTTTGCATATATTGGGATCATAATGACCATTAACCAGTAATATAATCATCATACCTCACATTTCATCAGCCAATTTGTACCAGACATCATGCGGAGTAGAAAAGGCCTCTTCGAACTTCAACCGATGTAATGGTAAGTCATTTTACAACAACAAAATAATATTTTAATTAAGAGAAGTTAGTGACGAAGTGTGGACAGACACCAAGAAAGAGAGTGATAAGAGACTAGCAATGCTGAGTATGTGCTCGTGTCATGAAAAGAAATGAAACATAATTCTCTGAGTTTCTAATTATTATGTGTTTTGGTTGCATTTTTTATTCTATTTATTTTGTCACCCTCTTTCATGGTTTCTATTTTGTTTTGATAAAAATTATTTGTTTTGATTTTGCTATGCTTTTAAAGAAAAGATACTTTCTATAACATAACAAATTGAAAAGAAAGGCATTGATGCATTACATTAGTCTCCCAAAAGTATTCCTACACTAAACTCAATAACTAAATTTCGATTTATATTTTTTTATATATTATTCGTAAATATTAGTCATAGTATTTGTTACACAAAATTCAATACTGAACAGTGTTATACTTAAGATTTAAAATTTGGAAAAATATCGATATGGATTTTTTGTTAAATAAATTATTGATATGAAAATCATGGATTTCTAACTGAACATTTTTGAGTTTCCAATGATTTCGGTTATGAGGATGAATTAGGTATCTTTTGAACGTATATATATGGGGTTCTAGAGAAAGGTTTTACGCCACTAGAACCAAGGTTGGGCGGATTTTGAGGCGTGGCTCTCCGTTACCAGCAAGGTGATGCTTTTCTTTACAGCCAGTTGATATCAGTATTTTTTTAGATTGTCCCATAGTTTTGATTACTACTATATATTGGGGTATTTGTTTTGTCGCGGTAGTAATGTTGGTCCAAATTAGAGTTCGTAAATAAATAGGGAGCCCATATATTATTATTGCAATGTTAAACTGTAGATTAATAGGAAAGGACAGAACCCCCCTACAACCGACTGCTGGCTAGCATGTTAAAGGCTCCCGTAGTCCTACTCCGGTTTTTCTATTATGCAGCTTTAGATTTTTATCCAAAGCGATAAAATGGATTAGCTTTTCAACTAATTGGATAATACACAGTGTGTTCATTACAGTTCCAAACATATTTGGCAGGAAAAACATATATTTTTGGATATTGCCCAAACATTATTATGTTTTTTTTTCATCTATGGATTAAACCCTTACAGACTAACAGTAGTATATTACATTACATACATATGGTATGTTAATATATCAAGTATTTAATAATAATGTTATCTTTGTCTTTATATGGTATTTCTCTTCTGACAAATCAAGATAATGATAAAATTTATTGGATTCATTACAAAGACGGCGAAGTGGATCGTTGTTTTCAAAATTCGTTCGAAAGTATTCAATGTGGAGCAGTTCAAAGTTGCGGGTAGGTCTAAACGGTACATTGAACGATATGCTGTTAATAAGGAAATCAGATTTAAATCTTCCGTTAATTACATCAACCGTAAAACAGATATTCAGCATGGTACGTCTACTATTCAGTGTATGTAATTTGATAAGCAATAGTCTTTCTTTATAAGACGGCAAGGTTTGAGGTGTCCAGTTATTCCGACGTAAACAAAACAGTAAAAATTGTTTGTGAACAGATTCAATACGATTGCAATGAATTTGGTACTGTGGGTCCCAAATTACAGATCCATATTCCAGGATAGGACGCACAAGTGAAGTATATAAGTTCCTTGTAATTAATGGGTCAGAAAATTCCTTACTCCAGCGCTTGACAAATCCAAATGATCCGTAGGCCTTATTTACAGTCATAGAAATGTGAGATCTAAAATCTAGCCTGCGATCCAAAAGTATTCCAAGATCTTTAAAGGATTCGACAGTTTCAAGCAAGGTCATTCAAGTAATAATTCGTGTCGATATAATTTAATCTATAAAAAGAGATATGCTTGCATTTCCTTATGTTCAGTTCCATCATATTTGATGAGAACCATCTGTACATGCTATTCAGATAATGTGAACATATTATATGTTTGGAAGCACTTTGAGCCCAAAAACATTATATGTTTCGAAGAATTTTCTCCCAAAGAAGATTGTGCTCCCACCCCCCCCCCCCCTCCAAAAAAAAACCTACCTAATTGCATATTCCCTCACATCTTTCTCACTTCCAAGAGATTTTTTAGTTCATAGCACCTTTGTTTGTAGTACAAACAATGTTGAAGAATTTATTCAATTTTATAAATTTGTTAAATTTTACTTTTCGCCTGGACGGAGAATCGAACCGAGGACCATACAGTTTGTAAGCCAACACACTATCCACTAGGCTACGTAGCTGTTATTGTCATCAATAGACAATTATATTTATAAGTAATATTTATATAGCATAGTTTGCGGCGCCCACGAGGCGATGCAAACAAAACAGTATTTAACAGAAACATACATTTAATTATACAATTATTTTTCGAGCTTTATGGACAGATATAGATTAAGGAACATGGTTAATAGAGCCATTGAAAAGAAAACGCCAGATACAAATCTATACACCTGGACCGTACATGTTTCGGTTCGGGCGAATGAACCTTTCCACAGCCTTTAGTATAGATCTGGCTGGGAGAGATAACTCATTTTGGGCCCTTTATGCTAACTCCTTATGGAGAAAACATTTAGGAATTTTCCTCTTACAAATGGAATCATCTTTTCTCCCACTGTACATCATCTTTTCATATAACTTACATACATACATTTGTTGGCCAAGTGGAGCAATGGTTAGTATTTCCGCCTTGATTTAAGGGTCGTGGGTTCAATCCCTGCTCTACCGAACACCAATTTTTTTACATTTACTTCACATATATTCCAAAAATTCCGAAAAGATGTTCGACATTACATATTACTATACTACACTTTTACAATGAAACTTCGAAATGTAGGTAATTAAAGATTTAGAGTCAGAAAGGAACAGTGCTTTATATAAACGAAATGGACTGAGCTTTTGGATCAAATATTATTTTTTATTACAAAAACAAACAATTTTATAACAACAAAATGTTTTTGGTATAAAAGTTTTAAATTTTCGAAGAAATTCAAAAACTCTAACAAAAGAAGAACGTGAAGTCGAGTATAAACAAAAATAATTTTACAATATACACATAAATTTGTTTAGACGTGAACTATTTTTACTAGCATTTAACACAATTTTAAATGCATTTAATATTTCTCGTATTTAGAAATACAAATACACAGAAAAAAAGTTTGTTGTAAAACTGATGCTAAAATGAACTAATAATTATTGCAAACATTTTATTTTGTTTTAGTTCATTTTTAAATTTTTGTAAGAAATTTCCCCCAGTCCAACGATTTTTTCTATATTCCAAGTATGTCTCAAAAATTTTATGAACTAAATAGCAGTACAATTTTAATCGCGTACAAATTAGTTCAATTCTAACTAAAACAGAAGAAGTTTTTCGTACACTTCTCAAAAATAGTAAGAATGAACAACAGCGTGGTTAAAATGGGAATGATCTGGCGCTTAAGATTTTTTCTTTATTTTTAGTTCATTTGTTCTTTTCGAGGAAGATGAATTTCATAAATGGTAATTAAAAATCCAAAAATATCGGAAAATTTTCGTTAGTTTAATGAATCTCAAAATTTGGAATACAATTTAGTTAAATTTTCGCACGAGATAGTTCATTTTTCCCATAATATAGTTTACTTTTTTCGGTTTAAATATGAATTTTTATTAACGAATAATTTTGTACTTAATTTTATTTTTACCTTTAAGGCCGGTATTAAGTTGGCATTATCGCTCTAAAATGGCCATGTTTTCACGTTTACTTTTATTTAATAATTCATGTAAATAAAGATGAACTAAACTGTGTTTTTATACATTTTACTGTTTAATTTTTCCCCTTTTTTCATTTTACTGTCCCAACTCTAAAAACAGTGACTTATTTACTCATCGTACGTTCCGATTTCTTTTGACGAATCAAGAAAAAAGTTGTGCCAATAATGCCAACATGATAAACAAAACACGTGTTCACACAAACATAAAATGCTGCTCTCAAGGAAGAACACATTTTTTTTTCAAATGTCGTTTCTCTTGGTTCCAAATGTCTATTCTCTTTATTTCGAATACTCATTTTAATATTCAAATTAAATAATATTTAGACTTAAGCATATCACATTTTTGGCGAAGCCTTATTAACATGCCAAACGTACAAGCAGTTTCACAGAAATTGCTCTTTTTAGATTCTCTTGCTGTGTTGTGTTGATATCTTTCGTGAACCCTCCCGGTTTCCATCTCTATTTCGCTCTCTGACTAAAAATATATATAGTATATGTTTACTCGAAATTTGTAAATTTATATATGTTTACATTCACACATATTATTTTTATGAAACATTAATGTCCCAAACATAATATATTAACATATCTGTTCCGAACATTTAATGCTAGTTTAGGAACATTACAGTTTGGGTCTTCAAAATATATTGTGTTAAAAGCCCGAAACACATTGTGTTTATATCGGAATATATGAAAAACATCTTTTTCTAATGGTGTAGTACATGTATTACGAGTATTAGAAATGTGGGATGCAATGACCTCCTTTTTCTAGGTCTCCCAATGTGGTATCACAATGGACTGAATATTCTAAGTGAGTCTGATACATCGGGCTGCCACCTAACCTAACCTAACCCTACCCGAATTCAACAGGTGTTCATGGAAATTTACAACCTTGTTTTTTTTAATGTGCATATTATTTAGTCTATATTCTACTTGTGAATTTGAACTTGAGAAAACCTAAAAAAATACCCTAAGGAAAATATTGTACTCTAAATTAAATTTTCTTCGTAAAAAGTTCGTACTTTTAACGAAACTTTCTTCACTTATCATGATTTTTTGTTAAGAATTTTCACGAACTTATGAATATTTTACAAAGTATTCTACGTTCAAATAACTTCATAAAAAGTACTAAAATTTTTCTTTGAAATTATAAAGAAGTTTCATTGAAGTTGCAAAATTAAGGCAACCAAACTGAAAATTATTAAAAAACTATAGTTTAATGCAGTGATGATTGTCGTTACTATGACCAAAAGTACGAACATTTTTCAAAAAATCTAAGAAATTCGTTCGTAAAAAGTACGAATTCTTTTCATAAAAAGTACGAAACTTTTTTAAAAAATTACGAAAGTTATTCATAAAAATGAAAGAAACGTATGCATAAAAAGTACGAAACATTTACATTTCATTCATGTAACGAAATTTTTCGTTCTTTTGACGAAGACAATTTTTTCGGTGCTTGAGTACACACTTCCCTGGCGCCACATAGGGGTTCCAAAGCCCTTGTTTTGTAAATAATTTTTGGATACATTTTTATACCCTTCACCACTACTGTGGTACAGGGTATAATAAGTTTGTGCATGTAACGCCAAGAAGGAAAAGTCTGAGACCCATCGTTTAGTATACCGATCGTCTTAGAATTAAATTCTGAGTCGATTTAGCGATGTCCGTCTGTCTGTCTGTCTGTCTGTTGATGTATTTTTGTGTGCAAAGTACAGCTCGCAGTTTTAGTCCGATTGTCCTAAAATTTGGTATAGGGTCCTGTTTCGGCTCAAAGACGATCCCTATTGATTTTGGAAAAAATCGGTTCAGATTTAGATATAGCTGCCATATATATTTTTCACCGATCTGGTCATAATTGGCGTGTATGTCAACCGATCTTCCTCAAATTCCGTACATCCGAATATTTTATGAGTCTCGAAAAACTTGCAAAATATCATCCAAATCGGTTCAGATTTAGATATAGCTCCCATATATAGCTTTCACCCGATTTACACTCCTCCGTCCACAGAGGCAAATTTTTTGCTCCGATTTAGTTGAAATTTTGCACAGGGAGTAGAATTAGCATTATAGCTATGCGTGTCAAATTTGGTGAAAATCGGTTCAGATTTAGATATAGCTCCCATATATAGCTTTCGCCCGATTTACACTCATATGACCACAGAGGCCAATCTTTTACTCCGATTTAATTGAAATTTTGCACAGGGTGTAGAATGAGCATTGTAGCTATGCGTGCCAAATTGGGTTGAAATCGGTTCAGATTTAGATATAGCTCCCATATATAGATTTCGCCCGATTTACACTCATATGACCACAGAGGCTAATTTTTTGCTCCGATTTAGTTGAAATTTTGCACAGGGAGTATAATTAGCATTGTTGCTATGCGTGCCAAATTAGGTTGAAATCGGTTCAGATTTAGATATAGCTTCCATATATATGTTTTTTCTGATTTCGACAAAAATGGCCAAAATACCAACATTTTCCTTGTAAAATCGCCACTGCTTAGTCGAAAAGTTGAAAAAATGACTCTAATTTTCTTAAACTTCTAATACATATATATCGAGCGATAAATCATAAATAAACTTTTGCGAAGTTTCCTTAAAATTGCTTCAGATTTAAATGTTTCCCATATTTTTTTACTAACATTGTGTTCCACCCTAGTCCATTAGCCGACTTAAATTTTGAGTCTATAGATTTTGTAAGAGTCTATCAAATTCTGTCCAAATCGAGTGATATTTAAATGTATGTATTTGGGACAAACCTTTATATATAGCACCCAACACATTTGACAGCTGTGATATGGTATCGAAAATTTAGATCTACAAAGTGGTGCTGGGTATAATATAGTCGGCCCCGCCCGACTTTAGACTTTCCTTACTTGTTTTTGTATGTGAAAGCTGATGTGTTTTCTTCTAAAAAACAGTTCTAAAACACAGGTACACAATTTTTTCTTCGCAAATGCGTAGGAGTTCAAAAAACATGAATCAGCCGAAACGAAGTTCTTATAGGTTCAAAGTACTGACCCCACATTGTTGAAAGTTTGAAAAATATGTATGACCCATATCTAGCGAATTATTAGAGCAATGACGTAGCAAAGAAACAATCACAATTGCGGATTTGGCAGCTAAAACAAAATTTCATATGTTCGAGTTGACCAACTTTCTACGCCTATAAGCCAGCCCACTACACTCAAAAAAGTATAATTGGATCCAAAGATGTTGACCTTTCCTTAATGATTTTGGTATTGATTGCGAGCCACACATGCGGCTTCTTTAAAGGAAAGAAATTGTTTATAGACCTATCTACACACAAAAAATTGTCACCAAAATTTTTTCAATTAAACACTTAATTGAATTTGGAAACGGATTCAATTAATATGCTAATTGATTCAATTAATTATTTTATCAAATCCGAATAAAAACCAATTAAAAAAATGATTGATTTTTGTTACGTTTCCAATTAAAATATTGATTCAGTCAATTTGTTAATAAATTCGGATCCGGATCAATCCGTTTCCAATTACACATGTGATTGATCCAATCACTTTTGTGCAATTGTGAGCAATGGAAAGAGCGAAAAGAGAACAAGAGAATGTGTATTTATTCAACAATTTATGATGGACAGATCAGTATGAGGAATTAACTCGTAACGAACGGTTGGGTTTTTGTTTTTCACGTAAATTGAAAACATGCTTGGCGACATTCTGTCTGCTGCATTCAAAATGTGTGCATAAGTATTTTGAACGCAACAACAAACCATAGCAAAGGGTTGAAATAAATAAAGTGTGCAATAACAAATGGCTACGTGGTAAAGGTTTGAAAAAATATATGACAGAACGCATTTGAAATTACCTGTGTTTGTGTTTTGTGGTATTGTAAAAATGGAAAACAATCTACGTTTATTGAAGGTTAGAAATTGTAAAATGTGAATACCGTTTTCCATTGAAGCCTTTTTACATTAAACGGACTAAAATAATATACTTTTTATTCATTTCTTTTAGTGACCAATTTTATTTCGTGAAATTGACCAATCAATCCCATCAACTGCATCATTTTATCAAATATATAACAATATGAGAATATTGTTACGAATGTGCTATTTCTAGATTTAAGTTTATTTAAATTAGTTTCCGTTAATTTAAATTTCAAATTGTAACGATAAAATTACGTCATAACTTGTTAGAGTCATTTCTTTATTTTCTAGTACTTTCCTAAACATATTTTGTGTTCTTCGTTTTCCAATCGTTTATTGTAAAAGTAACGCCTTTTGTTTTACTTATTGTAGTAATATGACCATAATCACTTATGTTATGCTTGCACGACATCTACCAGATAGTAGAATGCACTAGATTATTTGCATAAGCCTAAAAGTATGTGTGCCATATCATCTGTACAATAACGCCCAATAGAACATTCCAGATGGCTGTAGGCAATGAAGATAACCAGTTGAATATGTGCTGTTAGATAAATTGTATCTAGATAGTTCTAGTTGGTTGTAGGCCAGTCTATCCAGAATTTTCGAAATCGTCAAATCACGGTATATAAGTCCCTGGCGGAGGGAGCTGTGAAGTCAGTCGTAAGCAGGGATCCGGAGCGGAGCGGAGCAAGCCCTTTTTTAGCCGGAGCGGGAGCGGAGCGGGAGCGGAGCGGGAGCGGCATTTCTAAAATCCGGAGCGGAGCGGGAGCGGAGCGGTTTCCAAATGAAAAACCGCTCCGCTCCGAATAAAATATTACTTGAATGAAATGTGTAACTTTGAAATTACACTGTGTATTTTAGCTAGTACTTAGCGTAGTGTGAGCAAACGTTTAAAATGTAGGATATGTATTTTTGTACGTACGTACATTGGGGAAAACACAACGTGTTATTTTAGTAATTGTTTTCAAAAACGGCAAATGTCAAAATATATCTCTAGTATGTGTTGTAAAAGTAACAACAGTACTTTCGATCAATTTCATCCCGTATTACTACAAAGATGTTTGTAATGAACGTCAAATAAATGCAATTAAACGATCTTATTTATATTTATTTTTTTAGTTTTCTACACTGACAAAAATATTGTCGTGAAGTCAAAGATTCCATGTCCTTAGAATAAGAATGCAAATTTGGTTTAACATGGAAGACGCATTTCTCTAAAATAAAGTTTTTTTTCTTGTCCAAAAGGCAATAAACTTTTGAATGAAGTTGTAATGTCCTTATAATTAAGTGATTTTACTTAAAAATGTGTATCATAACATGAAAGATACAATTTTTGAGGTAAGGTCAACGTGACTTTAATAATTAAGAAAAATTCTTTAAAATTAATAAAATTGTCTTTAAATTTGTTTCCTTTTTGCATCTTGCCTACAAAGCAAAAAATCGTTAAAAATAAGACATGTTTTTCAACACTTTATTTTAAAGACGCTTTTTACTTGAAACATAGCATAATTTCTACTGGAAGTCGAGTCTTAATATGGAAAAAAAATAACTCGTTAACTCGTTTTTAAAGGATTTTGATAACAACTGACGAAAAAATCTAAAAAAATGAAAAATTAACATTTGCTTCCTAGAAGAAAGTACATAACCCCCAAATTTAAAAGAGAATTACGTCTTTAAAGTATCCTTACTGTTAAAGTAAAGACAAAATCTTTGGAACCGGGCATGCTTTTTTTCAGTGTAAGGACATTCATATTGCTTTACTATTGTACTATATCCCAGCATTCTCTTGTTTCTGATATTAGTTCTCGAAAATTTTATTAAAATTATGGATAGTTTACATTTTTGTTGAAAAATGTGCGCATATACATTTATTATACAATAAAGGGTAAAAAAGCGAAATTAGGTAACACTAGGTCTGAGTAAGAATATTCGTAGGTATACCACGGACTGATGTCGATGGAGGTTTTTGCAAACATAAACATACACACACACATTACAAATATAACAAAACCTCTTCTCTACGTCTGTTGCAAAACAAAAACAAGTAAGGAAAGTCTAAAGTCGGGCGGGGCCGACTATATTATACCCTGCACCACTTTGTAGATCTAAATTTTCGATACCATATCACATCCGTCAAATGTGTTGGGGGCTATATATAAAGGTTTGTCCCAAATACATACATTTAAATATCACTTGATTTGGACAGAATTTGATAGACTTCTACAAAATCTATAGACTCAAAATTTAAGTCGTCTAATGCACTAGGGTGGAACACAATGTTAGTAAAAAAATATGGGAAACATTTAAATCTGAAGCAATTTTAAGGAAACTTCGCAAAAGTTTATTTATGATTTATCGCTCGATATATATGTATTAGAAGTTTAGGAAAATTAGAGTCATTTTTACAACTTTTCGACTAAGCAGTGGCGATTTTACAAGGAAAATGTTGGCCTCTGTGGGCAAATGAGTGTAAATCGGGCGAAAGCTATATATGGGAGCTATATCTAAATCTGAACCGATTTGGCTGATATTTTGCAAGTTTTTCGAGACTCATAAAATATTCGGATGTACGGAATTTGAGGAAGATCGGTTGATATACACGCCAATTATGACCAAATCGGTGAAAAATATATATGGCAGCTATATCTAAATCTGAACCGATTTTTTCCAAAATCAATAGGGATCGTCTTTGAGCTGAAACAGGACCCTATACCAAATTTTAGGACAATCGGACTAAAACTGCGAGCTGTACTTTGCACACAAAAATACATCAACAGACAGACAGACGGACAGACAGACAGACAGACAGACAGACAGACGGACATCACTAAATCGACTCAGAATTTAATTCTAAGACGATCGGTATACTAAGCGATGGGTCTCAGACTTTTCCTTCTTGGCGTTACATACAAATGCACAAACTTATTATACCCTGTACCACAGTAGTGGTGAAGGGTATAAAAACTTTCGGAGAGTAGTTACTTCTACTCTGTGTATAGACTTTCAATTCCAATCAGCGTTGCCGTTTTGGTCCGATCGGACCAAAATTGGTCCAAAAGATTTCTAATTTTTAACTTTGGTCCGATGGTCAGACCAAATAGAATTTGGTTTCTATCACATATTAAATAGTAGATGGTGCACCGCAAAGAATATTGTCGAGAGGCCAAATATTTCACCTGCTTAAAATACGAATTTTGCTTAGAATAGAAGACGTATTTCTCTGAAAAAAAGTTTTTCCTTGTCTAAAAGTCGATCGTCGTCAAATTTAGCACAAAATAATCTTCTGTATCACCCTTTAAGTCTGAAAATTTCATCGAAATCGGTTCAGATTTAGATATAGGTCCCATATATATGTATCGCCCGATTTTGCCAAATTAGGTCATAAAACCCTTATTTATCAACCGATCTTACTCAAAGTTGGCGAAATGTAATCTTCTATAGCACTAACTATATGTGCAAAAAATCATCGAAATCGGTTCAGATTTAGCTATAGCTCCCATATATGTACCGCCCGATTTTTCTAAATAAATCAATTGAACAAATAATACAATGTTTGTACTATAATTTTCTCGAAGAGGAGCGGAGCGGAGCGTTTTTTTCAATGTGTGGACATTTTGGAAAGGAATTGTTACTAAAATTAAATTACCGAGCTCCTGAATACACCTTTTTATGCTGAAAGACTACAACTGCAAAAGAAGATTATAAATCTGCAACCTGGAACTAAGAATTGAACGTGATATTCTATGCAGGTAATGTTTAATAAAATCAACTTTTAATTGAGCAAAATTAAATTCGAATTATTCTGTTAACTTTCAGAAAAAACTAATTTAGCTTACAGGCTGCTGATTTATTGGAAATCTAGGCGCATCTACATAGCAGAAGGAACATGCTGACATGGTTATTATGAGGGAGATAATGATTTATATACACCCAGAAAAAAGTGACCCCTTCTTTAAGTTAAAATGAACTCATTGTGAAGAAAGTTGAACTTCGTATAGCGCCAAAGACATTTTTATTTGTTTGAACGATGTGATTTTCGTAGAAATTAGGAATAATGCATTCCATATATTAGTTAACATTTTCCTATATTTATATACCACTATACTACAGAATGAAAAAATTTAACTAAATTGAATTCATATATGGAATGATTTTATTGAAATTTTTTCATTCATTTCGACAAATCTTACACATTTGTGGTAAAACTTTTACTTCATAATTAGAACTGCTTACCTTCGTTTTTAAATACAATTTTATTTATTTCTATAAGCAATTTTATCTTCAATAAAAGACATGTTTTATTAATATATTGAATATATTTATTAAGAATCAACAGCGTCGAATCTCTTTGAAATATTAGTTTATTATTCCACTATTTCCAATTTCCGTGTGATATTATCAACTGTAAAATGCACTTTTTCTTCTTCTTGTACTTTTCACTTTTAATAAGTTGCTGCCTAACGATTGTGTCCTCCTTTTACAATTTCAATACCTACAAATATAAAAAATCATAAAACATTTTTGTTGCAAAAGGTTAGCGTCACATTACCTGATAATTGTCAATATTACCTGATAATTGGAGATTCCAAAATGAAGACAAATGAAAGGGTTGTTATTCTGCTGGTGTTTTCTTTCTTTATACACTATCACGAACATTGATAGATTTATTTAAAAAAAAACGAAAATTTTTCTCACTAATTTAAAATAACAAATATTTTATATATTTTATTTGTTATTTATTATATTATTTTACCATATTATTTTTTAACAATCTCTCCGAAACAACGCGATTCCAACTACAAAAACAACCGACGCGCAAATATATCGATTACACCCACGCGCAAACACATCGATTATGATTACAGGTATCGATTACAGGTAGACAATAGAAATTTAGGAAAATTTCCTATATTCTAACAAGTGTGTTTCCTTAAGTTTTGAAAGGATTGCATACTTCTTAGTACGAATTAACTAAAATATTTTTCTATGCCAAGTGTTGTTCGTATGTATGAAAAACTTTCTATTATAAAGGAAGTCGCAATTATCATTTTATAAGAAATTTTACTAATTTTGAGGAAACTTGGTTTTAGTTCGGTTTTTGCTTATTTTTACGAATGCTTTGTTATCGGTGAATAAAATTTTCTTTTTCAGTAGTAAATTCTTATACCCAGCGAAGAAAATAGTATGAGTAAAATTCCATGCCTTATTCTAGTTAATGAACTATTCCTAACTGCTTACAGTTTAGGATTTTTTTCCTGAAACGAGTAAATTTTATTATTTTTCACAAAAATTTACCTTAATGGAAATAAAATGGATAAACTATATTGATGAAAATGTTTTCCTTTAGTTTCGAAGGCACTTTTTTCTGGGTGTAGTTTAGTTGTTCACCCTATAGTTGTTATTGATAGTAATTGTATGTGTAAGTTATGTTAGAATAAAACACACAAATGGCAAGAACCAAATTTATTTGTCTATTGCATAATTCAAAAAATTATAAAATATTGAATATGTTTTATAAGAAATACATATTTCCTTTTATTTCAAATAAAACTAAATACGATTTTGGGGGCGCAATATTTAAATTTTTATACCCTCCACCATAGGATGGGGGTATATTAACTTTGTCATTCCGTTTGTAACACATCGAAATATTGCTCTAAGACCCCATAAAGTATATATATTCTGGGTCGTGGTGAAATTCTGAGTCGATCTAAGCATGTCCGTCCGTCCGTCCGTCTGTCCGTCCGTC
The DNA here is from genome assembly GCF_050003625.1 of Haematobia irritans. Lineage (NCBI taxonomy): Eukaryota > Metazoa > Arthropoda > Insecta > Diptera > Muscidae > Haematobia > Haematobia irritans. The sequence goes on along the minus strand of NC_134401.1, from coordinate 75,267,350 downwards.
CGTCTGTCCGGCTGTCCGTCCGTCTGTGGAAATCACGCTAACTTCCGAACGAAACAAGCTATCGACTTGAAACTTGGCACAAGTAGTTGTTATTGATGTAGGTCGGATGGTATTGAAAATGGGCCATATCGGACCACGTTTACGTATAGCCCCCATATAAACCGATCCCCAAATTTGGCTTGGGGAGCCTCCCGGAGCAGCAAAATTCATCCGATCCGGTTGAAATTTGGTACGTGGTCTTAGTATACGGTCTCTAACAACCATGCAAAAATTGGTCCATATCGGTCCATAATTATATATAGCCCCCATATAAACCGATCCCCAGATTTGACCTCCGGAGCCTCTTGGAGGGGCAAAATTCATCCGATCCGATTGAAATTTGGTACCTGATGTTAGTATATAGTCTCTAACAACCATGCAAAAATTGGTCCGTATCGGTCCATAATTATATATAGCCCCCATATAAACCGATTCCCAGATTTGACCTCCGGAGACTTTTGGAGGGGCAAAATTCATCCGATCCGGTTGAAATTTGGTACCTGATGTTAGTTTACGGCCTCTAACAACCATGCAAAAATTGGTTCATATCGGTCCATAATTATATATAGCTCCCATATAAACCGATCCCCAGATTTGACCACCGGAGCCTCTTGGAGGAGCAAAATTCATCCGATCCGGTTGAAATTTAGTACGTGGTCTTAGTATACGGTTTTTAACAACCATGCAAAAATTGGTCCATATCGGTCCATAATTATATATAGCCCCCATATAAACCGATCCCCAGATTTGACTTCCGGAGCCTCTTGGAGGGGCAAAATTCATCCGATCCGGTTGAAATTTGGTACCTGATGTTAGTTTACGGCCTCTAATAATCATGCAAAAATTGGTCCATATCGGTCCATAATTATATATAGCCCCCATATAAACCGATCCCCAGATTTGACCTCCGGAGCCTCTTGGAAGAGCAAAATTCATCCGATCCAGTTGAAATTTGGTACATGGTGTTAGTATATGGTCTCTAACAACCATGCAAAAATTGGTCCATATCGGTCCATAATTATATATAGTTCCCATATAAACCGTCCCCAGTTTTGACGTCCGGAACCTCTTGGAGGAGCAAAAGTCATCCGATACGGTTGAAATTTGGTACATTTTGTCAATATATGGCCTCTAACAGCCATGTAAAAATTGGTCCATATCGGTCTTTAGTTATATATAGCCGATGACTTATTACACAAAAATTGGTCCATATCGTCAAAAATAATCTACACAGAAAAAAAAGTGTCTCGTAAATTTAAGAAGATTTTTACAATAATTTATTACAAGAATTTTCCAGAATTTTAGTTCATTTTTCGTATCTTCAACGAAAATTAACTACTCGAAAGGAAATTTTACAAATTCTAAGTAGCAATCGTTTAGTTCATGGCCTACAAAATACGATGGAAATTTCCTTAAAAAATTTCTTAACTGGTAGTTAAAAATTCTTTTGTCATGCTATAAAACTACTTGTGAAATGTAAAGTATTTTCTAAATAATAAGTGCAATTTACTATAAGATTTTTTTGTATGAGAAAATATTTTTTTACGAAAAATGAACTTGAAAGTGGATAGCAATTTCTTACTGACAATTCCTATGGTTAATAATTGTTGGTAAAAAATTTCTCAATGAAATATTTTTAGTTCACATGTAATTAAATTTATAGACATTTTCGTCAAAAATGGGTAGATATCATTTCATGAAGTTTTTGCTAATTTTAAGTTAAACGTTTCATCGTTCTTATACTGATATGCATTTAAGAGTATTGTTTTTAGAGTAAATTGTGGACAGATGCGATGAACTAATGCATAGTACAGAGATCTTTCTCGTCAAAGTGGAATATGTTTAATGTAAAGATGATGTTACTTGAATTTTTTTGAGAGTGAGAGCATGCAATGTAATAATGAGAAATGGTAGCGAGTGATGGGGATGTTGTGTATATCTGAGCGTGGGGTTGTTTTTGTTCTTTCAGTGGTTTGTGTGTGTGTTTATTATTGGCGAATGGTTTATTTGTCTGGATGAGGTGTTGTTTTCAATGAAGGCACATGTGTTTTTGTTGTTGTAGGAATGTTTTGGTTTTGCTTGGTTTTGTTTGGCATGCTTCAGTTATATAGTTGGCGTTGGCGTGGGCTGTTGCACATTTTTAGCAAGTATGTAGCAAGGGAATATAAAGGTATGGAATATTTTGGTTTTTTTAGACATAAATTGGTGTTTGTTTATTAAAACTTTGAAATGAAAGTTATTAATATTTTAGCGATGACATAGATGTACGATGGCGAAGTGATGATCGGTAGCTTAGAAAAAAGTTATTAAGAATGTTCAATATTTAGGAAAAAATGCTGAAATGGAAAGTATATTGAAATTGTTTTATCTAATTTAATTTTTATTATTCAAAGTAAAAAATATATATTCAATTTCAGAGTAACTCCAGATGAATTTGGAAAATTGTTTGTTACACCTCAGCGTATAGTTTAATGATAAATAGGTAAGAGTTCTTTTTCAATGTGGATTTCTTTTAAAAAATAATATTCTTTATGTATATTATTATTTGCTAATTATTATTATTATTTTTTTAACAAGTTTCATGTTTTTCTTTGTTGTATAAAAATATCTAAGTTAAGAGCAACCCCAGATGAATTCGGGCAAATTTTTATATTTCTCCTCAGCGTATAATTTAATAGAGAAGTGGTAAGTTTTCTTTTAAAAATTGGCTTTCTTCTCACTAGAATATTTACGTTTTAATGACATTTTTATTGTCAAAAATTACAGGTTTTAATACCTTATTTTAGTATTACTTTAATCAAATATTTTTGGAAAATTTTTGTTACACCTCAGCATATAGTTTAATCATAAATTGGTAAGTATTCTTTTTAAAATGTGGCTTTCTTTTAAAAAGGATATTTTTATTTATATCATTATTTGCTAATTATTATTATTATTATTTTTTGAAACTAGTTTAATGTTTTTCTTTGTTGTAAAAAAAATATTTAATTTCAGAGCAACCCCAAGATGGATTCGGGCATATTTTTATATTTCTCCTCAGCGTATAATTTAATAGAGAAGTGGTAAGTTTTCTTTTAAAATTTGGCTTTATTTTCAGTAGAATATTTAAATTTTTATGACCTTTTTATTATCAAAATTACATGTTTTTAATACCTTATTTTAGTATTACAATAATCAAATATTTTTGGAAACAAATTTAATATTTTTATTGTAAAAAACAAATATTAAATTTCAGAATAACAATTTGGAAACATTTTTATGAATTGGTAAGCTTTCTTTAACATTCTTTTAACCAGAATATTTAGTTTTTCTTATGCATATTATTTCTTTAATTAGATTTTTTGGAAACCAATTTAATGTTTTCTATTTAATGTAAAAAATAAATATTTAATTTCAGAGTATCCCCAAATTTGAAATGAAAGTTATTAATATTTTAGCGATGACATAGATGTACGATGGCGAAGTGATGATCGGTAGCTTAGAAAAAAGTTATTAAGAATGTTCAATATTTAGGAAAAAATGCTGAAATGGAAAGTATATTGAAATTGTTTTATCTAATTTAATTTTTATTATTCAAAGTAAAAAATATATATTCAATTTCAGAGTAACTCCAGATGAATTTGGAAAATTGTTTGTTACACCTCAGCGTATAGTTTAATGATAAATAGGTAAGAGTTCTTTTTCAATGTGGATTTCTTTTAAAAAATAATATTCTTTATGTATATTATTATTTGCTAATTATTATTATTATTTTTTTAACAAGTTTCATGTTTTTCTTTGTTGTAAAAAAATATCTAAGTTAAGAGCAACCCCAGATGAATTCGGGCAAATTTTTATATTTCTCCTCAGCGTATAATTTAATAGAGAAGTGGTAAGTTTTCTTTTAAAAATTGGCTTTCTTCTCACTAGAATATTTACGTTTTAATGACATTTTTATTGTCAAAAATTACAGGTTTTAATACCTTATTTTAGTATTACTTTAATCAAATATTTTTGGAAAATTTTTGTTACACCTCAGCATATAGTTTAATCATAAATTGGTAAGTATTCTTTTTAAAATGTGGCTTTCTTTTAAAAAGGATATTTTTATTTATATCATTATTTGCTAATTATTATTATTATTATTTTTTGAAACTAGTTTAATGTTTTTCTTTGTTGTAAAAAAAATATTTAATTTCAGAGCAACCCCAAGATGGATTCGGGCATATTTTTATATTTCTCCTCAGCGTATAATTTAATAGAGAAGTGGTAAGTTTTCTTTTAAAATTTGGCTTTATTTTCAGTAGAATATTTAAATTTTTATGACCTTTTTATTATCAAAATTACATGTTTTTAATACCTTATTTTAGTATTACAATAATCAAATATTTTTGGAAACAAATTTAATATTTTTATTGTAAAAAACAAATATTAAATTTCAGAATAACAATTTGGAAACATTTTTATGAATTGGTAAGCTTTCTTTAACATTCTTTTAACCAGAATATTTAGTTTTTCTTATGCATATTATTTCTTTAATTAGATTTTTTGGAAACCAATTTAATGTTTTCTATTTAATGTAAAAAATAAATATTTAATTTCAGAGTATCCCCAAATGAATTTCGATAACTTTTTAACCTCAGCGTACAATTTAATAGAGAATTGGTAAGTTTTATATTAAAACTTTGGCTTTCTTTTGACAAGAATATTTATTGTATTATGTCCTTCACATCGATAACAACACAGTTTTATGAGATATATTACTTAATTCATTATTTCTCTAATTGTTTCAGGTACAACCTTTATGAGGTACGTTTATCTAAGAAAAGTTGAATTCCTTACACCATTTAATAAAATGCCCCCAAATATGGTAAGTTACAAGCTAATTTAAAGAGATTAAAAATTATATTTTATTACATGTTAATTTTTAACAATTTTCATTATTCCTTCCATTTTTTCCAGCAAGATATGTGAATATACTAACGATGAATACAAAACTAAGGAAAAGTCAAAATGTCCAAATAGCGAGTTAAAATAAACTACTTTCTTGTTCCACGTGGTCATAATTTTTATTCACAAAAACATTGTATTAAGAACTCTCATCATAAGTTTTTATAATAAAGTACTTTTGCTTAAAGAAAGTTGAATTTTAATGTATGAAAATTTTCATAATAGTAAAACGGGTTGATGTTCCTTTATTAATTTAATTTCTCTGTACTGTGGAATGATTGATTTAAAAATAGTTTAGTCGCCGAAATTTTAAAGAGACTGTTAACCACATTTTATTATCGGGTTTCCCAAAAAATAAGCTGGTAAACCAAAATAATACTGACTTTTTAACTTGGTAGGGGTATATGAATCTTATGGTGTTGTAAAAATGAACTAAAATACAATGTTATAGATTAACTAAAATTTAAGAGAATTATAAACTAGACAAGTTGAAAAAAATCTTAAGGGCTAAATCATGGTCAATATTACTACAGTTTAGTTCATTTTGCAATGGAAAAGGGTTCACTGTTTTTTCAGTGTACCAAAACTTTATTTCCATAGAAAATTTTGTCAAATTTTATTACTATAGAAAGTTTTGTCAAAATTTCATTTCTATAGAAAGTTTTGTCAAAAGTTTATTTCTATACAAATGTTTGTCAAAATTTTATTTCCATAGAAAATTTTGTCAAAGTTTTATTTCTATAGAAAATTTTTTAATCTACCAAAACTTTATATCCATAGAAAATTTTGTCAAATTTTATTACTATAGAAAGTTTTGTTAAAATTTCATTTCTATAGAAAGTTTTGTCAAAAGTTTATTTCTATAGAAATGTTTGTCAAAATTTTATTTCTATAGAAAATTTTGTAAAAAATTTATTTCTGTAGAAAATTTTGTCAACATTTTATTTCTATACAAAATTTTGTCAAAATTTCATTTCTATACAAAATTTTGTCAACATTTTATTTCTATAGAAATTTTTGTCAAAATTGTATTGCTATAGAAAATTTTGTCAACATTTTACTTCCATAGAAAATTTTGTCAACATTTTATTTCTGTAGAAAATTTTGTCAAGTTTTTATTTCTATAGAAAATTTTGTCAAATTTTTATTTCTATAGAAAATTTTGTCAAAATTTTATTTCTATAGAAAATTTTGTCAAGGTTTCATTTCTATAGAAAATTTTGTCAAAATTTTATTTCTATAGAAAATTTTGTCAAACTAGATTATATACGTATTTAATCGGCCTTTTTTTGTTTAATATATACCCCGTATGGGCTAACTTACAATTTAGAAGACAGTGTTAAAAAGTTTTACGATACCTTGCCATCGGCAAGTGTTATCGCAACCCAAGTAATTCGATTGTGGATGACAGCCTTTAGTAGAAGTTCCTACGCAATCCATGGTGGAGGGTACATAAGATTCGGCCTGGCCGAACTTACGGCCGTATATACTTGTTTGATTTCAATTTATAGCCAACTTCAATTAATTATTTAATTGAATGAATCAAATATTTGATTGATTTTTGTTTAATTGAATCAATTAAAATTAAAATTTTAATTGATTCAATTAAAACTGTGATTGAATTTTATGTTAAAAATCAATCACGTTTTTAATTGATTCAATCACACAATTAATTGGATCCGTGACAAAAGTCAATTAAATCTTTAATTGAAAATCGTGTTGGTTTGCAATCAAACTGGGTGATTTATACTATCATTTTCGTGATTGAAGACATTTCAATTAAAAAAATGTTTGAATCCGCGATTTTCGTGATTGAAATCAAACATTTTTTTTGTGTGTAGCCTTATATCTAGTAAGCACCCGTGGTGCAATGGTTGGCATACCCGCCTTGCACACAAACCCAGCTTCGATCAAAATCAAAAGTTTTTCAGCGGTGGGTTATCCCATTTTTTCAATTAAACACTTAATTGAATTTGGAAACGGATTCAATTAATATGTTAATTGATTCAATTAATTATTTAATCAAATCCGAATAAAAACCAATTAAAAAATGATTGATATTTGTTACGTTTCCAATTAAAATATTAATTGATTAAATCAATTTGTTAATCAATTGGGATATAATTTTCAATTACAAACGTGATTGACATTTTTTCCGTTTCCAATTACACATGTGATTGATCCAATCACCAACAACAAATCATAGCAAAGGGTTGAAATAAATAAAGTGTGCAACAACAAACGGCCACGTGGTAAAGGTTTGAAAAAAATATATAAGAGAACGCATTTGAAATTACCTGTGTTTGTGTTTTGTGGTATTGTAAAAAGGGAAAACAATCTACCTTTATTGAAGGTAAGAAATTGTGAAATGTGAATACCGTTTTCCATTGAAGCCTGTTTACATTAAACGGACTAAAATAATATATTTTTTATTCATTTCTTTTAGTGACCAATTTTATTTCGTGAAATTGACCAGTCAATCCCATCAACTCCATCATTTTATCAAATATATAAGAATATGTTTGCAATAAAAAAGTTGGTACCGTATTGATCTTTTAAAATTATAAGTTTTTTTCACTCCTAGTTTTCTGAAAACCAGGAGCGGTATGGGTTTGTTGGAAGATTCACCTTGAAGTTGCGAAGTGGCGTTGGCATTAAATTGCATTTTTGTTTTACCTGCCTTTTTCAGTTTGAACCCAAGTAGAGAGCAGTATATCTGGTATATAAACTAATGAGCTGAATTATGTAATGGTAAAAAGTTCTTTCGTTTGGATTTAAAAATATGAAAAATATTCGAAAATAACAAACATATGTATTTTCCATTTATATTTTTTTCTATTTCCAGAATTGGCAAAGTATCATCAATATAATACCAAATAGTACATTGCTTTCCCATTATTTTTGTCTTTGATTGGTTCAAATTTTAATAGACGATTTTATTGTGTGGAAATTTTGGAAAGGAATTGTCATTAAAATTAAATTACTGAGCTCCTTAATACACCTTTTTATGCTAAAAGACTACAACTGCAACCTGGAACTAAGAATTGAACTTGATATTCTATGCAGGTAATGTTTAACAAAATTAACTTTTAATTGAACAAAATTAAATTAGAATTATGCTGTTTACTTTCAGAAAAACTAATTTAGCTTACAGGCTGCTGATTTATTGGAAATCTAGGCGCATCTACACCCTCAAAAAAAATCGCTTCTTTAACATATGTTCCAAACATATTTTGCAGGAAGCACATATATTATTGGATACTGCCGAAATATTAATATGTTTGTTTTTTGTGAACATATTATATGTTTGGAAGCATTTTGAGCCCAAAAATATTATATGCTTGGAAGAATTTTCCCCAAAGAAGATTGTGATCATTCCCTCACATAATTTTCACTTCCACGAAATTTTTAGTTCTTGGCACCTTTTTCTGTAATACAAATAATGTTGAAGAAATTATTCAATTTTATAATTTTTTTTTTTAATTTTACCTTTCGCCTGGGCGGAGAATCGAACCGAGGCCCATACAGTTTGTAAGCCAACACACTATCCACTGGGCTACGTAGTAGTTATAGTCACCAGTAGACAATTATCGTTACAAGTTACATTTATATAGCATACTTTGCAGCGCCCACGAGCCCATGCAAACATAACATTATTTAAAAGAAACATACACCCAGAAAAAAGTGCCTTCGAAACTAAAGGAAAAAATTTTCATCAATATAGTTTATCCATTTTATTTCCATCAAGGTAAATTTTTGTGAAAAATAATAAAATTTACTCGTTTCAGTAAAAAAATCCTAAACTGTAAGCAGTTAGGAATAGTTCATTAACTAGAATAAGGCATGGAATTTTACTCATACTATTTTCTTCGCTGGGTATAAGAATTTACTACTGAAAAAGAAAATTTTATTCACCGATAACAAAGCATTCGTAAAAATAAACAAAAACCGAACTAAAACCAAGTTTCCTCAAAATTAGTAAAATTTCTTATAAAATGATAATTGCGACTTCCTTTATAATAGAAAGTTTTTCATACATACGAACAACACTTGGCATAGAAAAATATTTTAGTTCATTCGTACTAAGAAGTATGCAATCCTTTCAAAACTTAAGGAAACACACTTGTTAGAATATAGGAAATTTTCCTAAATTTCTATTGTCTACCTGTAATCGATACCTGTCATCGAAATCGATGTGTTTGCGCGTGGGTGTAATCGATATGTTTGCGCGTCGGTTGTTTTTTCTAGTTGGAATCGCGTTGTTTTGGTATACGGAGAGATTGTTAAAAAATAATATGGTAAAATAATATAATAAATAACAAATAAAATATATAAAATATTTGTTATTTTAAATTAGTGAGAAAAATTTTCGTTTTTAAAAATAAATCTATCAATGTTCGTGATAGTGTATAAAGGAAGAAAACACCAGCAGAATAACAACCCTTTCATTTGTCTTCATTTTGGAATCTTCAATTATCAGGTAATATTCAGTGACGCTAACCTTTTGGAACAAAAATGTTTTATGATTTTTTATATTTGTAGGTATTGAAATTGTAAAAGGAGGACAAAATCGTTAGGCAGCAACTTATTAAAAGTGAAAAGTACAAGAAGAAGAAAAAGTGCGTTTTACAGTTGATAATATCACACGGAAATTGGAAATAGTGGAATAATAAACTAATATTTCAAAGAGATTCGATGCTGTTGATTCCTAATAAATATATTCAATATATTAATAAAACATGTCTTTTATTGAAGACAAAGTTGCTTATAGAAATAAATAAAATTGTATTTAAAAACTAAGGTAAGCAGTTCTAATTATGAAGAAAAATTTTACCACAAATGTGTAAGATTTGTCCAAATGAATGAAAAAATTTCAATAAAATCATTCCATATTTGAATTCAAATTAGTTAAATTTTTTCATTCTGTAGTATAGTGGTACATAAATATAGGAAAATGTTAACTAATATATGGAATACATTATTCCTAATTTCTACGAAAATCACATCGTTTAAACAAATAAAAATGGCTTTGGCGCTATACGAAGTTCAACTTTCTTCACAATGAGTTCATTTTAACTGAAAGAAGGGGTCACTTTTTTCTGGGTGTACATTTGTTGGCCACGTGGAGCAGTGGTTAGCATGTCTGCCTTGCATGCAAAGGGTCGTGGGTTCAATTCCTGCTCCGACCGAACCATTTTTTTTTTGCAATTTAGACATTTATACTATATTAAATTTTTATAATGAAACTTCGAAATGTGGGTTATTAAAAATTTACAGTCCCCACATACATAAAATTCTCCTCTCAAGACGAAAACACATGCTGTTTTTTTTTTCAAATCTCTATGCTCTTGGTTCCGAATGTCTATTCTCTTTCTCCGAATACTCATTCTAATATTCAAATTAAATAATATTTAGACTTAAGCATATAAAATATTTGGCCTTATCATAAAGCAGTTTTCCGAAACAACATACAACCGTTTCACAGAAACTGTAAACATATATATGTTTGCCCGAAATTTGTAAATTTATATATGTTTACATTCACACATATTATTTTTATGAAACATTCATACCCCAAACATAATATATTTTAACATATTAACATATGTGTCCCAAACATTTAGTGTTAGTTTAGGAACATTACATGTTGGCACTTAAATATATTGTGTTTAAAAATTGTGCCCGAAACACATTTTGTTTATATCGGAACATATGAAAAACATATTTTTCTAACAGTGTACATATTAGAAGGAACATGCTAACATGGTTATTATTATAAGGAAGATAATGATTTATATAATTTATTTTTTCACCCTATAGTTGTTATTGATGGTAATTGTATTTGGCTATTTCCAGAAAAAGGTCAACCAGGACGAAAAAATTAAAATTGGTTAAACCGCCATTTTTGTCATTTATATTGTTAAAGAACTATTTGAATTTAAGGAATATAATGCGTTTAAAGCATATTTTTGTTTTTGTTGTGAAAAATTTACACAAAAACTATTATTTATTTTTCTTTTTTGTGACTCTTTCCTCTGGTTTTTCTTTTCGTTGTTATTTATTATATATATATGTTTTATTATTGCAATCTTGTTTCAACCATTTTGTTCCAACGATAAACTAATAAGAAAATAAAAATAGACACAAAGTATTCTTTGACAAACCGTATATTTTTGCCTTTTTTTGTCCTGCTATTTCTGTGTCACGTTATCGATGCCAAAACACTGTTTTTTCTCAGTACTGTTCATCCCGTCGAAGAAAGAAGCTGAAAATTATTATTTAAATAAAGTTAATCGTGCTTAACATAAATAAAACAAAAAAATAGTCCGATTTTGCTATGGAAGAAGGTTTAATCTCAATCAAATGTTTGTCACGTTACTCATCGTAAGTGGGAAATATTATAACAAAACTATTGGTTTTCATATATGTACATACGTATTATGCTTACTTTTTATGCAGATGGCTAAAAATAACAAGTATATACGGCCGTAAGTTCGGCCAGGCCGAAGCTTATGTACCCTCCACCATGGATTGCGCAGAAACTTCTACTGAAACCGATGGCAAGGTATCTTAAAACTTCCTAACAACGTAATATATACCACATAGCCCATACGTGATATATATTAGACAACAAAAGGACCGATAAGATACGTATATAATTAAGTTTAAAGTTTCTATAGAAATAAAATTTTGACAAAATAAAATTTTGACAAAATTTTCTATAGAAATAAAATTTGGAAAAAAATTGCTATAGAAATAACATTTTGACAATGTTTTCTACAATAATAAAATTTTGGTAGATTATTTTTGGCTCGAGTGGCAACCACGATTATGAACCGATATGGACCAATTTTTGTGTGATTGGGGATCGGCTATATATAACTATAGACCGATATGGACCAATTTTGGCATGGTTATTAGCGGCCTTATACTAACACCACGTTGCAAATTTCAACCGGATCGGATGAATTTTGCTCCTCCAAGAGGATCTGGATATCAAATCTGGGGAACGGTTTATATGGGGGCTATATATAATTAAGGACCGATATGGACCAACTCTTGCGTGTTTGTTAGAGACCACATTCTAACACCATGTTCCAAATTTCAAACGGATCGGATGAATTTTGCTCTTCCAAGAGGCTCCGGAGGACAAATCTGGGGATCGATTTATATGGGGGCTATATATAATTATGGACCGATATGGACCAATTCTTGCATGGTTGTTAGAGACCATATACTTACACCCCGTACCAACTTTCAACCGGATCGGATGAACTTTGCTCCTCTAAGAAGCTCCGGAGGTCAAATCTGGGGATCGGTTTATATGGGGGCTATATATAATTATGGACCGATGTGGACCAATTTTTGCATGGTTGTTAGAGACCATGTACTAACACCATGTACAAAATTTCAGCCGGATCGGATGAAATTTGCTTTTCTTAGAGCAATCGCAAGCCAAATTTGGGGGACCGTTTATATGGGGGCTATACGTAAAAGTGGACCGATATAGATCAATTTTTGCAAGGTTGTTAGAGACCATATACTAACACCATGTACCAAATTTCAGCCGGATCGGATGAAATTTGCTTCTCTTAGAGCAATCGCAAGCCAAATTTGGAGGTCCGTTTATATGGGGGCTATACGTAAAAGTGGACCGATATGGCCCATTTGCACTACCATCGGACCTACATCAACAACAACTACTCGTGCCAAGTTTCAAGTCGATAGCTTGTTTCGTTCGGAAGTTAGCGTGATTTCAACAGACGGACGGACGGACGGACGGACGGACGGACATGCTTAGATCGACTCAGAATTTCACCGCGACCCAGAATATATATACTTTATGGGGTCTTAGAGCAATATTTCGATGTGTTACAAACGGAATAACAAAGTTAATATACCCGCATCCTATGGTGGAGGGTATAAAAATAAAGAAGCATCACGACGATATCTAAAAAAAAATTAAGTCGGACCCCGTCAAGCGCCAGAAGTACCTACAAAATGTTGCAATGAAAATGAAAATACATCGGGCAAAGTTGAAGGAACTGGAGAACAAGAACAATAACCTTCTAGAAAGTAAGCGGGAAAAGGATCGTCTAAGGCAGAGAAAGCACAGTGAAAATCTTCAGAACAATGCAAAACAACAAGAACACGTCGTTAATTCTTATAAAAGTAAGCAGGCGTTTGGAAAAGCTTTAAAAAAGGTTGAAAGGTCCTTACCTCAAAAAACAAAATTGTTATACCCTGCGCCACATTGCGGAACAGGTATTATAAGTTAGTGCCTATGTTTGCAACACCCAGAAGGAGACGAGATAGACACATGGTGTCTTTGGCAAAAATGCTCAGGGTGGGCTCCTGAGTCGATATAGCCATGTCCGTCTGTCTGTGAACACATTTTTGTAATAAAAGTCTAGTTCGCAGTTTTAGTCCAATCGATTTCAAATTTGGCACAAGTATGTGTTTTGGCTCAGAATAGAACCCTATTGAGTTTGGAAGAAATCGGTTCAGATTTAGATATAGCTCCATAAGACCAAAGAGGCCAAGTTTCTACTCCGATTTAGTTGAAAATTTGCACAGAGAGTAGAATTAGCATTGTAGTATGCGTGCCAAATTCTGATTTCGACAAAAATGGTCAAAATACCAACATTTTCCTTGTAAAATCGCCACTGCTTAGTCGAAAGGTTGTAAAAATGGCTCTAATTTTCCGATATTTCCAATACATATATATCGAGCGATAAATCATAAATAAACTTTTGCGAAGTTTCCTTAAAATTGCTTCAGATTTAAATATTTCCCATTTTTTACTAACATTGTATTCCACCCTAGTGCATTAGCCGACTTCAATTTTTAGTCTATAGATTTTGTAGAAGTCTATCAAATTCTGTCCAGATCGAGTGATATTTAAATGTATGTACTTGGGGGCTTTATATATAGCCCCCAACACATTTGACGGATGTGATATGGTATCGAAATTTTAGATTTACACAGAAAAAAAAGTGTCTCGTAAATTTAAGAAGATTTTTACAATAATTTATTACAAGAATTTTCCAGAATTTTAGTTCATTTTTCGTATCTTCAACGAAAATTAACTACTCGGAAGGAAATTTTACAAATTCTAAGTAGCAATCGTTTAGTTCATGGCCTACAAAATACAATGGAAATTTCCTTAAAAAATTTCTTAACTGGTAGTTAAAAATTCGTTTGTCATGCTATAAAACTACTTGTGAAATGTAAAGTATTTTGTAAATAATAAGTGCAATTTACTATAAGATTTTTTTGTATGAGAAAATATTTTTTTACGAAAAATTAACTTGAAAGTGGATAGCAATTTCTTATTGACAATTCCTATAGTTAATAATTGTTGGTAAAAAATTACCCAATTAAATATTTTTAGTTCACATGTAATTAAATTTATAGACATTTTCGTCAAAAATGGTAGATAACATTTCTTGAAAATTTTGCAAATTTTAAGTTAAACGTTTCATTGTTCGTAAACTGGTGTGCCTTTACGAATATTATTCTTAGAGTAAATTGTCAGCAGATGCGATGAACTAATGCATAGTACAGAGATCTTTATCGGCATAGTGGAATGTGATTAATGTAAAGATGATGTTACTTGAGTTTTGTTGTGTATACATGAGCGTGGGGTTGTTTTTATTTTTGTTCATTTAGTTGTTTGTGTGTGTGTTTGTTATTCGCGGATGGTTTATTTGGCTGGATGAGGTGTTGTTTTCAATAAGGGCACATGTGCTTTTGTTGTTGTAGGAATGTTTTGGCTTTGCTTGGTTTTGTTTGACATGCTTCAGTTGTATAGTTGGCGTTGGCGTGGGCTGTTGCATCTTTTAAGTAGGTATGCAACAAGAGAGTATAAAGGCATGGAATATTTTGAATTTTTGAGACATATATTGGTGTTTGTTTATTAAACCTTTTAAATGAAAGTTATTAATATTTTATCGGTAGTTTAGAAAAAAGTTATTACGAATATTTAGGAAAATATGTTGAAATTGAAAGTGTATTGAAATTTTTATTATTCTATGTAAGAAATTAATATTCAATTCCAGATGAATTTGGAAAATTTTTGTTATATCTCAACGTATAGTTTATTCATAAATTGGTAAGTATTTTTTTAATATGACTTTCTTTTAAAAAGAATATTTTTTATGTCTATTATTATTTGTTAATTATTTTTTTGGAAACCAGTTTATTGTTTTTCTTTGTTGTAAAAACAATATTTAATTTCAGAGCAACTCCAGATGGACTCCAAATTTAAAAAATAGAGAATTGGTAAGTTTTCTTTTAAAAATTTGATTTATTTTAACTAGAATATTTACGTTTTTGTGACCTTTTTATCATAAAAATTACAGGTTTTTAATGCCTTATTTTAGTATTTCTTTAATCAAATTTTTTGGAAACCAATGTAATATTTTTAATGTAAAAACAAATATTTAATTTCAGAATAACCCCTTAAACATTTGGACAAATTTTTAGTACTCCTTTGCCTGTAATTTAATAGTGAATTGGTAAGGATTCTTTAACTTTCTTTTAGCCCTGGACAGTCATCCTTATTTTTTGTACATTAACATCAGCCTTCGTCATTTTGACTACGGCTCATTTCAAGACGCTAAAATTTTCATCGTGGGCGAAAAAGTGAACCAAACTTGAGTTTATTTTCTTATTCAATTTGGTTTTAAGTAGTATAAAACAAAAATTCATAAAACGGTCGAATTAGTATAACTTAAATTCACCATTTCCCAATAGACTAAAATGCATTCATTCACAAAAACATTGTATTAAGAACTTTCATCATAAATTTTTATAATAAAGTACTTTTGCTTAAAGAAAGTTTAATTTTATTGTATGAACATTTTCATAATAGTAAAACGGTTTGTTGTTCCTTTAATTATTTAATTTCTCTGTACTGTGGAATGATTGATTTAAAAATAGTTTAGTCGTCGACATTTGAAAGAGACTGTTAACCAATTTTTTTATCTGGTTTCCCAAAAAATAAGCAAGTAAACCAAAATAATACTGACTTTTTAACTTGGTAGGGGTATATAAATCTTATGGTGTTGTAAAAATGAACTAAAATACAATGTTATAGATGAACTAAAATTTAAGAGAATTATAAACCAGACAAGTTGAAAAAAATCTTAAGGGCTAAATCATGGTCAATATTACAACAGTTTAGTTAATTTTGCAATGGAAAAGGGTTCACTGTTTTTTCAGTGTACAAAGTGGTGCAGGGTATAATATAGTCGGCCCCGCCCGACTTTAGACTTTCCTTACTTGTTATTTCTTAATCTGTTTTAGATTCTTATACATGTATTCTTAATTTTTATTATTATTTATACATTTAAAACATTAGAATTACTATTTTTTGATTTTCCAAATAAAATTTGATGAGAAAAATTCTATGTGGAAATTTTGTCACGTTACCGATGTCACGTTACGAATCACTAAAAAACATTATAAATATATAAAGCAATAGTTTTAGATAAAAATAACTCTTATAAATGGAAAACTACATTTCTTTATTATGCTTTAAGAGTATTTATTTACAAATTAATGGCCACATTTCGCAGAATTTAGATTTTTTCAATATCAAGTCACAAATGACATCCATTTGTTGTCACGTTATCTATCCAATGTTTTCCAAAAATTCTTTAATAACGACAAGTTCCCAATGCTTGTCTTTTGTAACGAAAATAGTGTTGATGAAATGCTGTATTCACGTAAAAAAACATTTGTGGAAATATTGATTTTTACCATGTTTTTTTACATTTAAAAGCGTACGAATGTCACGTTATCGATCCTGGAAATACCCATTTGTAAGTTATGTTAGAACAAAACACAAATGACAAGAACCAAATTTATTTGTCTATTGCATAATTCAAAAAATAATAAAATATTAAATATGTTTTATAATTTTTTTTTTGATTTCAATCACGAAAATCGCGGATTCAATCATTTTTTAATTGAAATGTGTCCAATCACGAAAATGATAGTAGCAATCACCCATTTTGATTGAAAACCAACACGATTTTCAATTAAAAATTTAATTGACTTTTGTCACGGATCCAATTAATTGTGTGATTGAATCAATTAAAAACGTGATTGATTTTTAACATAAAATTCAATCACAGTTTTAATTTAATCAATTAAAATTTTAATTAATTTCGCGACAAAAACCAATCAACTATTTGATTCATTCAATTAAATAATTAATTGAAATTGGATATAAATTTCAATCAAAAAATTTATATATTGAGTCCCCAAAATCGTATTTAGTTTTATTTGAAATAAAAGAAAATATGTGTTTTTTATAAAACCTATGTAATATTTTATTATTTTTTGAATTATGCAATAGACAAATAAATTTGATTTTTGTCATTTGTGTTTTGTTTTAACATAACTTACACATACAATTACTATCAATAACAACTATAGGGTGAAAAAATAAACTATATAAATCATTATCTTCCTTACAATAATAACCATGTCAACATGTTCTTTCTAATATGTACACAGAAAAAAAGTGTCATGTAAATTTAAGAAGATTTTTGCAATAATTTATTACAAGAATTTTCCAGAATTTTAGTTCATTTTTCGTATCTTTAACGAAAATTAACTACTCGAAAGGAAATTTTACAAATTTTAAGTAGCAATCGTTTAGTTCATAGCCTACAAAATACGATGGAAATTTCCTTAAAAATTTTCTTAACCGGTAGTTAAAAATTCTTTCGTCATACTATAAAACTACTTATGAAATGTAAAATACTTTCTAAATAATAAGTGTAATTTACTATAAAGAGTTTTTGTATGAGAAAATATTTTTTTACGAAAATTGAACTTGAAAGCGGATAGCAATTTCTTACTGGCAATTCCTATTGTTAATAATAGTTGGTACAACATTTCTCAATGAAATATTTTTAGTTCACATGTAATTAAATTTATAGACATTTTTGTCAAAAATGGGTAGATATCATTTCATGAAGTTTTTGCTAATTTTAAGTTAAACGTTTCATCGTTCTTATATTGGCATGCATTTAAGAGTATTGTTTTTAGAGTAAATTGTGGACAGATGCGATGAACTAATGCATAGTACAGAGATCTTTCTCGTCAAAGTGGAATATGTTTAATGTAAAGATGATGTTACTTGAAATTTTTTTGAGAGTGAGAGCATGCAATGCAATAATGATAAATGGTAGCGAGTGATGGGGATGTTGTGTATATCTGAACGTGGGGTCCCTGCAAACAATTTGAAGTATTTCGGAAGAACTTTCATCTTCGCGAATAATAAATAGATATTTTTCATAAAGTTTTCAGGAACATGTGGCAGTTTATATCACAAGCGAATAACTTATAATTATTCTTAACACCTGAGAGGCGAATTTTCGCGTGAATATTTGATAAGCGCATGAAAAAGACGATAAATCTTCGAATTTATCAAACGTGGAGACATGCGAAGTTTGGAATATGTTTTGTGAGTGATGTTTCATGAAAGATGAAAGCGAATTTCAGAAGTTTCACAGAAAAAAATATCACCAAAATATTTCCAATTAAAAAGTTAATTGAAGTTGAATATTTTTTCAATTAATAAATTAATTGATACAATTAACTTTTTAATCAAGATAGAACATAAAGTTAATTAAGTCAATGATTGAAAATTTTAAAATTTTTAATTAAAAAATTAATTGATACAATTAACTTTTTAATCAAATTCGGAAGACTAAGTCAGTTAAAAAAAGTGATGAACGTTTCTTAATCCAAATAAAAACTCTAAGCCAATTCAGAAAGTAATTGAAAATAGTTACCTTTTTAAATAAAAAATTAATTAGGGTTTGCATTCAAAATCAATTAAATTTTTAATTGAATCAATTAAAAAATTAATTGAAAATTGCCAATGACATCAATTAATATTTTAATCAAGAATTTTTTCTATGCCCAATTAAAACTGTGACTGATACTATCATTTTCGTGATTGAAGACATTTCAATTAAAAAATTAATTGGATCAATTAATTTCGTGATTGAATCAGAAAAATTTTTTTTTGTGTGTTACTAAAAGCGAAAAATTTACGATTGCTCTTAACATCTGATTGACAAACGTTTGCGTAACAATCGCGTGCCTGTTTGATATGAGCGCAAAAAAGACGATAAATTTACGAAGTTATCAAACGTACACTGAAAAAAAAGCATACCCGGTTCCAAAGATTTTGTCTTTACTTTAAAAAAATTGGTATTGATTCCGAGCCAAAGAAGCGGAGAATACAAGTAAGGATACTTTTATGACAAAATTCTCTTTTAAATTTAGGTTTTGTGCACTTGCTTCTAGGAAGCAAATTTTAATTTTTCGCCTTTAAAAACGAGTTAACGGCCACTTTAATTTCCAAATTAGAACTCGACTTCCAGTAGAAATTATGCTATGTTTGAAGTAAAAAACTTCTTTAAAATAAAGTTTTGAAAAACATGTCCTATATTTGAACGATTTTTTGCTTTGTAGTCAAGATGCAAAAAGACAACAAATTTAAAGACAATTTCATTAAATTTAAAGAATTTTTCTGAATTATTAAAGTCAAGTTGGCCTTAGCCTATAAATTTTTTCTTTCATGTTAAGATACCCATTTTTAAGTCAAATCACTTAATTATAAGGACGATACGACTTCATTTAAAAGTTTATCGACTTTTGGACAAGGAAAATAACTTTATTTTAGAGAAATGCGTCTTCTATGCTAAGCAAAATTTGTATTCGTATTTTAAAGACATGAAATCTTTGACCTCACGACAATATTTTTTTCAGTGTAGTTACAAGCGAATTATAGAAGAAGTTTTGTGAGTAAGCTCAGCTGCCTTGGGTAAAAACCGCCTATAATAATTGCTCATTGCTAAAAATTGTCGCAACTCCTGAATGGTGTTTGGTTTTGGGTAGTTTGAAATAGTTTCCACTTTTGAGTCTGTGGGCATTAATCCGGATGCGTTGATTTTGAAGCCAAGGAAATTTATTTCTGAGAGTCCAAATTTGCATTTCGTTTGGTTTAAAATGATTTCATGATCTTGGAATCGTTGAAAAATGATCCTAAGATGTTGCAAGTGTTCTTCATGATTTTTTGGTGCTATTAGTGCGTCATCCAAGTAGCAAAATACGAAGTCGAGGCCACGTAGTACCGTATCCATAAGCCTTTGAAAACTTTGTGCAGCATTCTTTAACCCAAATGGCATTTTAATATATTCGTATAAGCCAAAAGGTGTAATAATAGCAGTTTTTTTGATATCATCTGGAGAAATGTCCACTTGGTGATATGCCCTCACCATATCTAGAGTTGAAAAAATTGTGCAGCCGTTAAGTTTTTGATTGCAATCAGTAGGTTAGGTTAGGTTAGGTTAAAGTGCCAGCCCGATTAAGATTCAGGCTCACTTAGACTATTCAGTCCATTGTGATACCACTTTAACTAAAAGTACCTATTACATATGGGCACTTCTAGTTTTAACCGCTGAACCTTCTTGATTATTTTTCTTTGTTGAACCAACCAGATTGTTCCAAAAACAGTAGCAGACTGCTTAAGTTAACGTTTTCCAGATCCGCCAGTAATCTGAAGCTATATGCTCCTAAAAGTTGCTTGCGCTTTACACAAAATGCAGGACACTCACACAAGAGGTGTTTAATTGATTCTTTTTCCTCCGCATCATGACAGCTCATACAATAGTCATTATACTTCGCGCCAATAGTTTTTGCAAAATCGCCTATCAGGCAGCGACCCGTTATAGCAGATATCAGGAGTGATATCTGACGTCTCGAGAACATTAGCATATCTAGTGTGCGGTTTAAGTTGAAATGGGGCCATATTTGCTTGGTGTCGTTACAACCCTTGCAATTCTCCCATCGAACATTTGCCATCATAACAGCCTTCTCACGCAGCATGAGCTTGCAGGTAGCTAGGGGCATACCAACAAATTCTAGTTCCCCTGGAATATGTAAGGTAGTCCCTAGCCTTGCCAACTCATCCGCTTCGCAGTTCCCCGGTATGTTCCTATGGCCAGGCACCCATATTAGGTGAATATTGTACTGCTCAGCCATCTCATTGAGAGATTTGCGGCAGTCGATGGCCGTTTTCGAGTTGAGGAACACAGAGTCCAAGGATTTTATTGCAGGTTGACTGTCTGAGTATATATTAATGCCCACATTTTTTGGAACATTACTTCTCAGCCAATTCGCCACCTCTCTTATTGCTAATATTTCAGCCTGAAAAACACTACAGTGATTAGGTAATCTTTTCGCTATTCGAAGTTCCAGATCATTAGAATATACTCCGAACCCCACTTGTGCAATCAGTAACAAACGGTATGTTGTATCGACCTGGGACAGTTTTCTTATTCAAATCGCGATAGTCTCCACAGCATCGCCAAGTGCCATCTTTTTTGGGCACCATGTGCAAAGGACTTGACCATTCCGATTTCGACGGACGTATTATACCATTTTCAAGGAGAAATTCAAATTCTTTTTTAGCTGCCGCTAATTTTGTGGTGTCAAGACGGCGGGCCCTGGCATGCGACGGTGGACCTGTAGTTTCTATATGATGAAAAACTGTATGTTGTGGTAGACGTTGGAGGGCATTTGACATCCGATAAATATTTGGAAATTCCGATAGTAACTTTGTAAATTGACTATCATCTTTAAGAATTGCCGTAATACCGCCGGAGGATTCCTTTGTTATGGTAGCTTGAGATTTAAAAATTGTTTGTCCGTCAACCAATTGATTATTTTTCAAGTCAGGAAGAATATGAAAATATGACAGAAAATCTGATCTGATAATTGCTTTGGTTACGAAGTTCCACTTAAAATTTCTGCGTAGACCAAGGTCTAAACAAAGAATACTAGTCCCGAATTTTTTAATTGGAGTACCGTTAGCAGCGAAGAGATTGACAGGTGCATTATTATTATTTGCAATTAAAATGGAGTTTTTACAGAATGATTTAGGAAGTACAGAAATGTCTGCGCCAGTATCTATTAAGAAGGTATTTTGTGTTTTGCGATCTTTAACAAAGAGGCGGCAAGAGTTTATTGCTTCGCATTCGGCTGCCGCAAAATCCGAATGCAATTCAATTTTTTTGGAAATGAGCAGGGCGCTATGCACTTAAGCGCCTTATCCTTGAAGTTGTTATGATACCAGCAATACTCCTTTCGGCCTCTGGATTTACTTCGAGATCTATTTCGTGATCTTAAAAATTCTGGTGAACGGGGTCGAACCTGATCGAAACGTTTTTCAAGGGCGTCGATTTTATTTAATATAGCAGACATATCGTAGGAATCATTGTTCGCGATTCAAAATATTGATGGATTTAGTTGCTCCATTATTTTGTCTGCTTGTTCTGCCATGTCTTCCAAATTACCTTTGTTGCCAGTGAGAATTATTTTAACTTTCTCTGGCATCTGTTCATAGAATAACGCTCTTAAAACTGATTCACTAACCTGACCAGTTGCCGCATTGCGCATCATTTGTAAGTAATGGCTGGGTTTTTGATCACCAATGGCATGTCCCAATAAAAGACGCCTGAGTTTCTTTTCATCGGATTCTGTGAATGCGGAAATAAGTTTCTTTTTTAAAGCCTCGTACTTACATCCCTCGAATGTTGTAGCCAGGTCTAAATTACAAATGGTGGTCGTATTTAGTTTCACTTTTTGTAATTCGATTGACTTTGAATACCGCTTCAACTTGAATGAACCAGAGTTTAGGGGTTTGCTTCCAAAATGGTGGAATTTTTACGCTGGTTGCGGAGGCAATCTGAGGCTGTGCCTGTTGGAAAGCTAAAGAGTTTTGAAGGTCTGAGCCTTCTCTTCCAGTATTTTCTTCAGTCATAGTGTTCTTATGTCGGGGTCACCAATGTAGGTGGTTCAAATAATGCACGCTATTTATCAAAATTTAAAATTATTTATTTTTAGAAATTGATAGCAATAATTTGAAAAAGTAAAAATTGAAGTGAAAAAATAATTTGACAAAAAACACAAAACAAATTAGATTTAAAAAATCAAATTTAAAAACGAGTGTCGCCACAAGTGAACTTTCATGAAAAATGAAAGCGAAGTTTAGAAGAAGATTTTCCTAGAATGAAAGATGAAATTTAAAGCTGCCATGATTTGTACATGCGAAGTTTAGAAGAACATATTTGCACATATTTGAAATACTCTACAATAAGTACACAAAAATATTCGCCTGAATCCAAAAACGACGAATATTATGTGAAAAATAAAAACAATTATAAAAAGTGGGTACACGCGAAGTTTGGAAGAAGTTTTGTGGTACAACAATGATGACTTTGCGTACAAAATTACAAAAAATGGGTACAAGCGAAGTTTGGAAGAACTTCGGTAATTGTCTTGTCTTCTCATAATGGTAAACAAAATGTTTTAAAGTGGCTACAGGCGAAGTTTGGAAGAATTTTCGTCATAGTTTATTTTTTTAATCACGGAAAACAGAAATTCATATCTTCATTTCAGTGCCGGTAGCAAAGGTGAGTAGAAGTGTTTTTTTGTTCTCTCGAAAAAGGGAGAACAGTTCTCGCTTCCCTATTGGAAAATTAATGAACTATCTAAGGAGTTATTAGAATTTAAACCTTGCATACCAGCCGAGTTCAGTCGAAAACCACGACATTTGAAAGAACTTGAGAGATTCAAAGCAACAGAGTTTAGACAACTACTTTTATATACAGGTCCATTTTTGTTCTAAATCGTTTTGATAATGAATTGAAAAAAAAACAAGGATCTAGTTGGAGATTTGGTAAGTTTCTACCTTGCATTGTTTTTTATCATATTTTATTATATTGTTATTTTTATAAATATTTTATTGTATTGTTATTTTTATAAATATTTTTTAGAAACGTCTCCTATTTAGAATAGGAGGATCCGACATGTCTTGTTTTGTGCGTCAGGCCATAAAAAGAGTGCTAATAGACGACTTAGCGATGCAGTTCACCTGGAGAGGTACCAAGGAAAAAGGGTGCATCCAAAATTTTTTCTTCATTTCTATAATTAGAGGTAAGTTTGGTTTTCAGTGTATTTTATTTTTAAATTCTATTTTTTTTATAAACAGAAATAGTACACCAAAAATTCAACCTCTCGGAGGATGTAAAAATCAACCATGTGGTTCAGCAGCATTTTGCACATGCAAAAGATCGTGTGGAAAAATGGCAGAAACACATTTAAAGATACACATTATTTTTTAATTTTATTTATTTATTATTTTTTAAATTTAATTTTTAAGTTCGTTTACCTAATGAATTTTTATAGTAGTCTTTATCATACGACAGAAAAAAATTTAAGATACACATTATTTTTTAATTTTCAATATTTTTTAAATTTAATTTTTAAGATTGTTTACTTAATGAATTTCTCATACTAGTCTTTATTATACTAGTTTAATATAAAATAATTTAATGTATTAAACTGTATACATGTAATTTTATATTTACTTAATTATTTAAATAAAATATTTATGTATTGAATATCAAACAAAAAACAAAACAAACAAAATCTTATTTAAACCAAAGATTATAGATTTGAGGAAGATAGGAAATTGGCTTGCGGCATACCAAATGTTACATTTACCATGTTAGTTCAATACATGTTTGTAATCTTTTAGTTGTTTGTCGTTTTTATTTTTTAAATGAAAAATTTAATTTTCTTAATGAAACAATGTTAATTTTAGGCAACAAGAAAAAATTACATTTTTTTATTTCGTGCACTTAATTTCTTTTTATTTGCATTTTAATGCTATGTCAAAACTAATAGAGCTAATTTCCTATCTTCCTACAATTTATAATCTTTGGTCGTATACGCGTTTGGTTCGAGTATTAAACTAATGTGGTAAATGGTTTGATGTGCTCAGTAGCCATTCTCCCATCTTCCTCTTCTATAATCTTTGATTTAAACTTCAGGCATGCGAATCTTTTGAACTTCTTTTGATAGGTTTTAATTGGGTATTTGAAGAATGGAATTCGAATTACAGACGAATGTTCAGGCAGATTTGTGGAAGAACCTTCATATACTTCTTTCAAACTTCCAGCAAGCGAATTAATTTAGCTTATTAAAAAAGATTCGCTTCCCGCTGTAAGGAATAATATAAGAAGAATGCAAGATGAACGTTGATAGGAACGATTGTACGCTTGGGCAGAATTACCGGAGAATCTTTTATGAAAGTCCATACAGTTATTATTATTTTGGAAGATTTGCGATTCGGACACAAGTACTGGCGACGGGGGATTCGAATTCGAATGTCAGATGAACGTTCGCCGCGAACAAAACGTTGCTTGTGGCGAATTGAGGAAGATTCTTCAGTGAGAGAAAATGTTTGCAGGGGTTGTTTTTATTTTTGTTCTTTCAGTGGTTTGTGTGTGTGTGTGTTTATTATGCGCGAATGGTTTATTTATCTGGATAAGGTGTTGTTTTCAATGAAGGCACATGTGTTTTTGTTGTTGTAGAAATGTTTTGGTTTTGTTTGGCATGCTTCAGTTGTATAGTTGGCGTGTGCTGTTGCATCTTTCCCTGCAAACATTTTCTCTCACTGAAGAATCTTCCTCAATTCGCCACGAGCAGCGTTTTGTTCGCGGCGAACGTTCATCTTATATTCGAATTCGAATCCCCCGTCGCCAGTACTTGTGTCCGAATCGCAAATCTTCCAAAATAATAATAGGGCTGTTTTCTTTTTGCACTGGATAGAACTTTTGTATGGCAATCGTTGCACTGGTGTTCTATCCAGTGCAACTATCAGTGCAAGTCGCACCAGAGTCACCATTATATGCGAATTTTGTAGTTGTCAAAATATGAATTGGCAACTAACTAAAATACTGGGGAGGAACACATCTCAAGTGAATGTCACATACTGAAAAGAAGAAGAAACAAAAGCATGTAAATAAACAAAACAGAAGTATTTGTTTAAATTTTGTTTCACTGCAACAAAAACAGGAATATGTATCGAATTATGTAGAAATATCTAGTGGCCCAACTTTAAATGTAGCGTCTCTAACAACTTCCAATAAAGGAACTCTCACGGAAGTGACGATTTCATTTGGACATTTCGTCAAAGGCCTTCTCTGTATTTCGTGAGACTCACAATAATTATGGAGTTCGAAAAAATTTAACCGCGACTTAAATTTTTACAAAAACACCTTAAATGTCATGACAATCAGTGAAATGTGTTTTATTTTCCTACAAATCAAAGTTTAAATTGCATGGCTCGGGTGGTGGAAGTTTAGTACGAAGGTCCAAAGAAAAGTCTTAATCCAAGAAATAAAAACAGTTCCTTCAATAATGGTGGGGGTAATATTATGGTCTGGGGGTCGTTTTTTGGACATGTTATGGCTCCGATCTATAGAGTATAGAGGGCACTATGCTTTTGGAAATCTTCAAAAACAGTTTGTCCCATGTAATATTACCATAACAATCACGGGAAATACCGTCTACATGGATTATTCAGTGCGATCATGATCTCCAGCTCTCGTATAGTGTGCTAAAACAACTTATTTCTAATGAAAAAGTGTGTGTACTTGTACTCTATGTTTCGAATTCAGGCCAATGTCGTTCCTATGTTTAATAAAAAAATAATGTATTATACCCTTCATTGTGGACCAAATTCATTGATACCATCTCAAGTTTGTTGCGAGCTATATAAAGGTTGATATTCCCATATGCATGAATTTGAATCTGCACCGATTTAGACAAAATTGTATACACTTCAACAAAATCTATGTACTTAATATTTGAATCTAACTTTATGGGACGAAACATAATTTTAGTCAAAAAAAAAAAAATAATAATAATAATAATAAGAAAATCTGAAGTCTGGCGGGGCAGACTATAATATACACAACTTTGTATTTAGATCCACATTTTGATAAAATCTCAATCCTTCAATTTTGTTGAGTGCTTTGTATAAAGGTTTATGTTGCTATTTACCTCACTCGATTTGGACAATGTATATTGTAATACTTCTATAAAGAGTGCGACGCAGGGTATACATTTTTAGGCAATTTCGCAAAATTGAATTTATAATCGGTCGAAAGATTTATATTAGAGGTTTTTTAAGAATCAGTGACCATCAGCACGAAATAACATTATATGAAAATTTACTATAGAAATACATTTTCAATAAATATGCTAAATTCTGAGAAAATTTTCTATAGAAATAAAATTTTGACAAATTTTTCTATAGAAAAACAAGTAAGGAAAGTCTATAGTCGGACAGGGCCGACTATATTATACCCTGCACCACTTTGTGATCTACATTTTTGACACCATCTGAATTCCTTCAAATTTTTTGAGTGGTATATATAAAGATTTATGTTCCCATATACATGCATTTAAATCTGAACCGACAATATATTTAAGACCAAAATTCTATTGACTTAAAATTTATGTCGGCTAATGCCCTGGGGTGGAACACAATGTTAGTAAAAAACAAGTAAGTAAAGTCTAAAGTCGGGCTGGGCCGACTATATTATACCCTTCACCACTATGTATACCAACATTTGTGTTACCACCTTAACTACTTCAAATTTGCTGGGAGCTATGCAAAGGTTTGCATTTCCAGATACAAATACTTATAATGAAGAGAATATTTGTACAAAAACACTAGAATTAAAATCGGCTATCACCATGGGATGAAACACAATGTTAGTAAAAAATATGGGAAATATGAAGCGAGAGAAATTTTAATGCAAGTGTACAAAAGGACATTTATGATTTATCAGGCGATACATATGTATACCAAATATAGGAAAATTTTAGTAATATTTGCAATTTTTGCTACTCACCAGTGGCGATTTTAAAAGGATATTGGTAGATCTCGCCAAGATATGTGGTCAAGTGTGGGTTGTAACATATTATTTGGTCAAGTCGAGCGACTTGGAGCCTTATTTAAAAATCAACTGTTCTGTGGAAATTCTGGCACTACAGGATATGACTAAGATATGAGGAAATCATCACAGAGTTTTGTCTAAAGTGTGGGAATTTTGGTCATATTTGTAATAACTGGAAACACGAATATATGGGGGTTTTATCTAAATCTGAACCAAATCAGATCAAACTTTACACACTTAAATATCTAAAATATTAAAGATTTTAACCAAATTTAACACACATAACGACACCTAAATCTGAATCGATTTCAATCAAATTTACCAAGCATTGCTAGAATGTTAATTCTACTCTCTGTGCAAAACTTCACGAAAATCGGTAGTAAACTTTAGCCTCTGTTGTCATATGAGTCTAAATCGGACGAAAGATATATATGGGTGCTATATCTAAATTTGAACCGATTTCAATCAAATTTTGCACTCGTGACTATATGGCCAAGCGTTATGTTTGAGCAAAATTTCAACCAAATCAGGGTAAAACTCAGGCTGAATCCATATAAGTGCATATCGTACGAAAGATATATATGGAAGCTATATCTAAATCTGAACCGATTTCAATAAAATTTGGCACATTTGACTATACTACCAATTGTACTCCTAGTGCAAAATTTCTACCAAATTTGGGTTAAAATCTGGCTTCTAGGGCCGTATAAGTGGACGAAAGATATATATGGGAGCTATATCTAAATCTGAACCGATTTCTTCCAAAATCAATAGGGTTCTATTCTGACCCAAAACACATACTTGTGCCAAATTCGAAGTCGATTGGGCTTAAATTGCGACCTAGACTTTGATTACAAAAATGTGTTCACGGACAGACGGACATGGCTATATCGACTCAGGAGCCCACCCTAAGCATTTTTGCCAAAGACACCATGTGTCTATCTCGTCTCCTTCTGGGTGTTGCAAACATATGCACTAACTTATAATACCCTGTTCAACAGTGTGGCGTAGGGTATAAAAATTTTATAAATTGTTGTTCATTAGGCCGTGAAGTACAAAAATATAAAAGCAGACATCTACTGCTGTTTTTAGCAGACTTTTATATACTCATATACTCGTATACTCATAGATACTGGAAGTCGAGTCTGAATTTGGAAAATAAAGTTGTTAACTCGTTTTAAAGGATTTTTGGCTCGGATTTAAAAAAAAAGGAAAAAAAGGAAAGGGAAAAAGTAAATTTTTAAAGTAAAGACAAAATCTTTGTAACAGGACCTGCCTTTTTTTGAGTGTATACTGCTTAATTTTCATAAATAAGGAAATTCGGTTCATCTCCCAAACCTATACCAATGATACCCTTGCTTATGTTTACTAATTCGCATGGGGTGGTTTAGGGTATGATATAGTCGGCCCCGCCCAATACCGATATGGACCAATTTTTGTATGGTTGTTAGAAACCACATACTAACACCACGTACCAAATTTCAACCGGATCGGATGAATTTTGCCCCTCCAAGAGTCTCCGAAGGTCAAATCTGGGTATCGGTTTATATGGGGGCTATACGTGAAGTAATGCGATATGGCCCTTTTCCAATAAGATACGACCTATATCAATAACAACTTCTTGTGCCAAGTTTCAAGTCGATAGCTTGTTTCGAACGGAAGTTGGCGTGATTTCAACAGACGGACCGACCATCATCGGGTCGTATTTTTTCCAAAATGAGGCCGGTCAGGCAGTTACTGTGAATGGTGTTCGCTATCGTAAGATGATAACGAACTTTGTATGGCCCGAATTTGCCCCACAGCTAACGAAACAATGGCTCTTTTGCGCAACAAATTTAATGTCCGTGTTATCTCACGTAATGGCAATGTCAATTGACCGCCAAGATCATGTGATTTGACACCGTTGGACTTTTTTCTTTGTGGTTATTTGAGAGAAAAGATGTACGTCGATAAGCCAGCAACAATTCAATAGCTAAAGGACGAGATAATTCGGCACATTAACGGCATAGAACCTCAATTATGCCCCAGCGTCATCGAAAATTTGGACCATCGGATGGAGGTGTGCCACCGAGGTCGCGGCGTCTATTTGGCCTATAGTTTGTTCCATACATAATTGAGTAATACGAATATACCATAATAAAATAAAATTACAATAATGTCCTAAATAGTTTGTGTTTTATTCAAAATCAACATCGGCCCTTGAAAATTTAACCACCCTATTCTTTATGGGGTCCTAGAGCAATTTTTCGATCTGTTACAAACGGAATGACAAACTTAAAAAACCACCATCTTATGGTGGAGGGTATAAAAATAGCATTTGGAATAGTATATAATAATAAAATTGCCTTCTTCATCATTATTTAGAAAATATTCACCAAGACAGTATGATTTTGGTTTGGATTTTGCGGTAAAATTTAAAATTTTCATGAATTTTTTAGATATTTACGCTTCATTTGTGTATAATTTTTCTATTCTTTAGTTAACCCTCTAATGCCCAATCCCGCCTTTAGGCGGGCTTCAATAAATAAGGAAGCTTTTAGTAAAACACACCTTAACACAATAAAAATGGGTAAAATAAAAAGAAAACAGTTGGAACTGTTCAAGAGGCTTTGCAGCATATACGGAATTTTACCTATAAAATTTTCTTGTTTAGTTTTCTTGCTTTTGTGTCGTTAACATTAAATATTTATTCAGATGGCCAAAAAATTGGGGCATTAGAGGGTTAATTATACAAACATAATCCAAAAATGAATAAAGTTAAGTTAATTTGCTGAAGAAATAATAATTCCGATAACTAAAATAAACCTAATTTTTTTAATGGTTATATTTTCTTAATACATTTTAAAATAATAAAAACTTTTGTCTTACACTTTTCGACATTTTTTATTTTCACGGCGAAAGCTTAGGGAAACCTTGAAAATAAAAAATGTAAAAACAAGTGTAATGAAACTTAGTTTTTATTGATGGAACCATGAACGCCTAAATGTTTTTTAACATATTGAAAAATTTTGAAAGAAAATCTTCACTCCAGCGCCTCTAAAATGGGATTTCGTGATAAAGACTCCTTGCTCCAACAAGCAAACACCTCAAACACACGGCCTGGGATGTGAAAATATGGCTCCTTCACAACACTAAATATCTCAAAGCGCAACCACAAAGCCCAGGTAGCAACCCCATTGAAAACTAGGATCTTATTTGGAACCGTGGATCGGACAAAACCAAATTTCATCTTGGACAGCCCTTAAAAAAAGTGTTACAAGAAGAATGGGGCAAAATCTCTCAAGAAACGTGTCGATGCCAAGACGACTGGAAGCCATTTGCGCTAACAAAGGGTACTATTCCAAATACTAAGTGGACCAAAATAATGTCTCATACAATGTGATTACTGATACGACGAATACTTTTGTGAGCTTTTTTTTTGTAGTTTTTTTGATTTAATGATTAAAAATAATACAATAAAATTAATTTCACGATTTTTGTTTACGTTTTGCTGTTATGTATATCCATGGAAACATTTTAATAAAACTTTTTCATATAAATGTTAAGCGGTTTGCGATTTCAAGATATAAACAAGTATATACGGCCGTAAGTTCGGCCAGGCCGAAGCTTATGTACCCTCCATCATGGATTGCGTAGAAACTTCTTCTAAACACTGCCATCCAAAATCGAATTACTTAAGTTGCGGTAACGCTTGCCGATGACAAGGTATCTTAAAACCTCCTAACACCATCTTCTAAATTGTATGTAAGTCCATACGTGGTATATATTAAATCAAAAAAGATCGATCCAATACGTATATAATTCAGTTTAACAAAGTAGACATAACATTTTGACAAAATTTTCTACAGAAATAAAATTTTAACAAAATTTTCTATAGAAATAAAATTTTCACAAAATTTTCTATAGAAATAAAAATTTTGACAAAATTTTCTATAGAAATAAACTTTTGACAAAATATTATATAGAAATAAAATCTTGGTAGATTATTTTTGGCTCGAGTGGCAACCATGATTATGAACCGAATAAAATTTGAACAAAATTTTCTATAGAAATAAAATTTTGAAAATCTTTCTCAAAATTTTGACAAAATTTTCTATAGAAATAAAATTTTGACAAAATTTTCTATATAAATAAAATTTTGGTAGATTATTTTTGGCTCTAGTGGCAACCATGATTATGAACCGATATGGACCAATTTGTGTGTGATTGGACCAATTTTGGTATGGTTGTTAGCGACCATATACTATCACCACGTTCCTAATTTGAACCGGATCGGATGAATTTTGCTCCTCCAAGAGGCTCCGGAGGTCAAATCTGGAGAACGTTTTATATGGGGGCTATATATAATTATGGACCAATATGGACCAATACTGGCACGGTTGTTAAAGATCATATACTAACACCATGTTCTAAATTACAACCGGATTGGATGAAATTTGCTTCTATTGGAGACTTCGCAAGCCAAATCTGGGGATCGGCTTATATGGGGGCTGTATATAATTATGAACCGATGTGGACCAATTTTTGCATGGTTGTTAGAGACCATATAACAATATCATGTACCAAATTTCAGGCGGATCGGATGAAATTTGCTTCTCTTTGAGGCTCCGCAACCCAAATCTGGGGATCGGTTTATATGGGCGCTATATATAATTATGGACCGATGTAGACCAATTTTTTCACGGTTGTTAGAGACCATATACCAATACCATGTACCAAATTTCAGACGGATCGGATGCAATTTGCTTCTCTTTGAGGCTTCGCAAGCCAAATCTGGAGATCGGTTTATATGGGGTCTATATATAATTATGGACCGATGTGGACCAATTTTTGCATGGTTGTTAGAGACCATATACCAACATCATGTACCAAATTTCAGCCGGACCGGATGAAATTTGCTTCTCTTTGTGGCTCCGCAAGCAAAATATGGGGATCGGTTTATATGGGGGCTATATATAATTATGGACCGATGTGGACCAATTTTTGAATGATTGTTAGAGATCATATACCAACACCATGTACCAAATTTCAGCCGGATCGGATGAAATATTCTTCTCTTAGAGGCTCCACAAGCCAAATCTGGGGATCGGTTTATATGGGGGCTATATATAATTAAGGACCGATATGGACCAATTTTTTCATGGTTGTTAGAGACCATATACCAACATCATGTACCAAATTTCAGCCGGATCGGATGAAATTTGCTTCTCTTTGAGGCTCCGCAAGCCAAATCTGGGGATCGGTTTATATGGGGGCTATATATAATTATGGACCGATGTGGACCAATTTTTGCATGGTTGTTAGAGACCATATACCAACACCATGTACCAAATTTCAGCCGGATCGGATGAAATATGCTTCTCTTAGAGGCTCCACAAGCCAAATCTGGGGATCGGTTTATATGGGGGCTATATATAATTATGGACCGATGTGGACCAATTTTTGCACGATTGTTATAGACCATATACCAACACCATATACCAAATTTCAGCTGGATCGGATGAAATATGGTTCTGTTAGAGGCTCCACAAGCCAAATCTGAGGGTCCCTTTATATGGGGGCTATACGTAAAAGTGGACCGATATGGCCCATTTTCAATACCATCCGACCTACATCGATAACAACCACTTGTGCCAAGTTTCAAGTCGATAGCTTGTTTCGTTCGGAAGTTAGCGTGATTTCAACAGACGGACGGACGGACGGACGGACGGACGGACGGACGGACGGACGGACGGACGGACATGCTTAGATCGACTCAGAATTTCACCACGACCCAGAATATATATACTTTATGGGGTCTTAGAGCAATATTTCGATGTGTTACAAACGGAATGACAAAGTTAATATACCCCCATCCTATGATGGAGGGTATAAAAAGAATATTTTTGTGAGTCACTGTATATGTTTTGTTTTTGTTTTTTGTATGACTTGTTTTATGGTCTAAAACAGCAAGAAATCCCTTTCTCAACTAAATATACAAATAAACTTGCGATATTTGTTTGTGGTTGGTGGTGGTGATGTTTTTCTCTGCCTACAATTATTGGTATTTCGTTCCAAAGAAAAACTTATAAACCAAGGTGGCTATTAAACCCAAGACAAAAGGCATCAGCCATGACTTCATTACGATTCCTCGTTCTTTTGCTGAGTATTCCATGTGGGTTCGGATTTTTCTGGAACATTTGTACGCTCTTCAGCAACTAGTTAACCGATTTTGTATTGTTGCATCATTTCACGGGCATATGAACTGTGACCAACTTCTTCGAAATTTTCTGTAGCATCTTTACCAGCTTGTTCGATCAAGACTTCTTCACCACCAGGATGCTCATTGAGAAAAGGGGTCACGTCATACACGTTGTTGTGGATTATGAACCAATTCTTTTCTTTTGTAATATTTTTGGCAACTTCGGCGTGGGTAAATTATTTTACATTTTGCGATGACATGGTGTTTAATTAAATAATTTGTGGTATTAAGTTGAATTATATTTCCTGTATATTCTCTCCCTCTTGTGATGGCTGGCCGAAGTCTGTAATTCTACGTTAACTAGGCTTTTGTGATTTTGATGCAATTGGCATATCCATTTCTATACCACACATGCTTGTGGTATTAGCCACTTGTAAATCCACCACTTGAGCAAATTCCCATATTTCCACGCGTTTGGTTGATAAACATGACGCACTGAATCTGTTTCCACGCACACCCTCAAAAAAAATCGCTTCTTTAACATATGTTCCAAACATATTTTGCAGGAAGCACATATATTATTGCATACTGCCGAAACATTAATATGTTTGTTTTATGTGAACATATTATATGTTTGGAAGCATTTTGAGCCAAAAATATTATATGCTTGGAAGAATTTTTCCCAAACACGATTGTGCTCATTCCCTAACATACTCGTAATTTTCACTTCCACGAAATTTTTTAGTTATTGGCACCTTTCTCTGTAATACAAATAATGTTGAAGAAATTATTCACTTTTATAAATTTTTTAAATTTTACCTTTCGCCTGCACGGAGAATCGAACCGAGGACCATACAGTTTGTAAGCCAACACACTATCCACTGGGCGACGTAGCTGTTATAGTCACCAGTAGATAATTATCGTTTTAAGTTACATTTATATAGCATAGTTTGCAGCGCCCACGAGCCCATGCAAACATAACATTATTTAACAGAAACATACATTTGTTTGCCACGTGGAGCAGTGGTTAGCATGTCTGCCTTGCATGCAAAGGGTCGTGGGTTCAATCCCTGCTCCGACCGAACATTTTTTTGTTTTGTTTTTTTTTTTTTTTTTTTAATTTACACATTTATATTTATACTATATTAATTTTTTTAAATGAAACATCGAAATGTGCGTTATTAAAGATTTATAGTCAGTAACAGTGCTTGATATAAACGAAATTGAATAATTTTTGGATAAAATATTATTTTTTATTGCAAAAAAAAAAAAACAATCTTATAATAAAAAACTGTTTTTGTACAAAACTTTAAAATTTGGAAGGAATTCAAAAACTAACAAAGAAGAACGTGGAGTCGAGTATAAACATACATACATAATTTTATAATATAAACATAAATTTATTTAGGAGTGAACAGTTTTTTACTAATATTTAACACCATCGCTCTAAAATTCCTTTTATTTTTCTTTAATAATTCATTTTAAAGAAAATAAACTTTTTAAATTGTTTTAGCTGTAAAAGTCGAACTTAATGCCCGCTTTTATATTTGATGGTGTCCGTCAACTCCTCGTGGACTACTTTTTAATAAAGAGAAACTAAACTTTGTTTTTTTACATTTTACTGTGTAATTTTTCACTATTTCCTCCTTATTTCATTTTACCGTCCCAACTCTAAAAAGAGTATAGTGCCCTTTCGTTATTTTTATGAAGACCCCTAATTTCTTTTAACGAACCAAGAAAAAAGTAATGCCAAAATGATAAACAAAACACATGTCCACACATACATAAATTGCTGCTCTCAAGGCGAACACATAAGCTGTTTGTCAAATGTCTATTCTCTTGGTTCGGAATGTATATTCTCTTTATTCAAATTAAATAATATTTAGACTTAAACATATCAAATTTTTGGCCTTATCATAAAACAGTTTTCCGAAACAACATACAAGCGGTTTCACAGAAATTGTTCTCTTTTGACTCTTTTGCTGTGTTATATTGATATCTTTCGTCAACTCTCCCGGTTTCCATCTCTATTTCTCTCTATACTCTCTCTGTCGCTTTGAATAAAATATCACAACATATGTATGTTTAGTTGAAATTTGTAAATTTGTATATGTTTGTATTCACACATATGATTTTTATGAAACA
Source organism: Haematobia irritans (assembly GCF_050003625.1). Taxonomy (NCBI): domain Eukaryota; kingdom Metazoa; phylum Arthropoda; class Insecta; order Diptera; family Muscidae; genus Haematobia; species Haematobia irritans. The sequence goes on along the minus strand of NC_134401.1, from coordinate 75,231,209 downwards.
TTCATGCCCCAAACATAATATATTCTAACATATTAACATAGATGTCCCAAACATTTAGTGTTAGTTTAGGAAAATTACATGTTCGCACTTAAATATATTGTGGTTTAAAATCGTGCCCGAAACACATTTTGTTTATATCGGATCATATGAAAAACATATTTTTCTAACAGTGCACGTAGCTGTTGCCAGCAGTCATTTGTTTTTGAAAGGCAAGCAGCAAATCCTTTAAAATTAATAATCACTCTTTCGTTTTTGGTACACTTATTTCTATAAATTGATTATTAAATGTATACCCCCTATTTTTATTTGTAAACAATAACTTTGATTTTGACATTTGACGACCAAGTGTTGCCAATCAAAATCGAAAATTGAACTGGTTAGTCGTTTTGCGTTTTCTTTTTGCACTGGTTATCAGTGCAATAAGAAAACAGACCTAATATATCATTCGCTTGTAAGAAGTTTAAATAAACTGTATGGACTTTCATAAAAGATTCTCCGGGAATTCTGCCCAAGCGTACAATCGTTCGTATCAACGTTCATCTTGCATTCTACTTATATTCTTCCTTACAGCGGGAAGCGAATCTTTTTAAATAAGCTAAATTAATTCGCTTGCTGGAAGTTTGAAAGATGTATATGGAAGTTTCTTCCACAAATCTGCCTGAACATTCGTCTGTAATTCGAATTCTATTCTTCAAATACCCAATTAAAACCTATTAAAAGAAGTTCAAAAGTTTCGCATGCCTGAAGTTTAAATACGATTTTGTTTGTTTCGTTTTTTGTTTGATATTCAATACATAAATATTTTATTTAAATAATTAAGTAAATATAAGATTACATGCATACAGTTTAATGTATTAAATAATTTTATATTAAACTAGTATACAAAATTCATTACGTAAACAAACTTAAAAATTAAATTTAAAAAATAACTAAAATTAAAAAATAATGTGTATCTTAAATTTTTTTTCTGCCGTTTTTCCACACGATCTTTTGCATGTGCAAAATGTTGCTGAACCACTTGTTTGATTTTGACATCCTCCGAATGGTTGAATTTTTGATGTACTATTTCTGTTTCTAACAAAACAAATTAGAATTTAAAAATAAAATACACTGAAACCAAACATACCTAATAGAGAATAGAAAGGAAGCAAAAAATTTGGATGCACCCTTTTTTCTTCTACTCTCCAGGTGAACTGCATCACTAACTCGTCTATTAGCACTCTTTTTATGGTTTGGCGCACAAAACAAGACATATCGGATCCTCCTATTCTAATTAGGATACGTTTCTAAAAAAATATTTACAATGGTAACAATATAATAAAATACGATAAAAAAGAATGTAAGGTAGAAACTTACCAAATCTCTAACTACATCCTTGTTTCATTTCAATTCACTTTTTGCAACGAGAAAACAAAAAAATCTACTCACCTTAGCTACCGGCACTGAAATGAAGATATGAATTTTTGTTTGCCGTGATTAAAATTCTTCCAAACTTCGCATGTACCCACTTTTTATAATTGTTTTTATTTTTCACATAATATTCGTCGTTTTTGCATTCAGGCGAATATTTCTGTGTACTTATTGTAGAGTATTTCAAATATGTCCAAATATGTTCTTCCAAACTTCGCATGTAAAGGGTGATTCTTTTGAGGTTAGGATTTTCATGCATTAGTATTTGACAGATCACGTGGGATTTCAGACATGGTGTCAAAGAGAAAGATGCTCAGTATGCTTTGACATTTCATCATGAATAGACTTACTAACGAGCAACGCTTGCAAATCATTGAATTTTATTACCAAAATCAGTGGCAGAAAATCCGCTTTTTTATCGACAAATTTTGTTCAGCGATGAGGCTCATTTCTGGTTGAATGGCTACGTAAATAAGCAAAATTGCCGCATTTGGAGTGAAGAGCAACCAGAAGCCGTTCAAGAACTGCCCATGCATCCCGAAAAATGCACTGTTTGGTGTGGTTTGTACGCTGGTGGAATCATTGGACCGTATTTTTTCAAAGATGCTGTTGGACGCAACGTTACGGTGAATGGCGATCGCTATCGTTCGATGCTAACAAACTTTTTGTTGCCAAAAATGGAAGAACTGAACTTGGTTGACATGTGGTTTCAACAAGATGGCGCTACATGCCACACAGCTCGCGATTCTATGGCCATTTTGAGGGAAAACTTCGGAGAACAATTCATCTCAAGAAATGGACCGGTAAGTTGGCCACCAAGATCATGCGATTTGACGCCTTTAGACTATTTTTTGTGGGGCTACGTCAAGTCTAAAGTTTACAGAAATAAGCCAGCAACTATTCCATCTTTGGAAGACAACATTTCCGAAGAAATTCGGGCTATTCCGGCCGAAATGCTCGAAAAAGTTGCCCAAAATTGGACTTTCCGAATGGACCACCTAAGACGCAGCCGCGGTCAACATTTAAATGAAATTATCTTCAAAAAGTAAATGTCATGGACCAATCTAACGTTTCAAATAAAGAACCGATGAGATTTGGCAAATTTTATGCGTTTTTTTTTAAAAAAAAGTTATCAAGCTCTTAACAAATCACCCTTTACAAATCATGACAGCTTTAAATTTCATCTTTCATTCCGGGAAAATCTTCTTCTAAACTTCGCTTTCATTTTTCATGAAACCTCACTCACATAACTTCTTCTATAATTGGCTTACGCCTACGTTTGATAATTTCGTAAATCTATCGTCTTTTTTGTGTCCATATCAAACAGTAATGCGAACGTTACGCAAAAATTTGCCAATCAGATGTTAAGAGCAATCGTAAGTTATTCGCTTTTGGTAAACTTCTAAAATTCGCTTTCATGTTTCATGAAACTTCACTCACAAAACATATTCCAAACTTCGCATGTCTCAACGTTTGATAAATTCGTAGATTTATCGCCTTTTCCATGCGCCTATCAAATATTCACGCAAATGTTACACGAAAATTCGTCTCTCAGGTACTAAGAATAATTAAAAGTTATTCGCTTGTGTTATAAACTCCCACATGTTCCTGAAAACTTTATGAAAAATATTTATTTATTATTTGCGAAGATGAAAGTTCTTCCGAAATACTTCAAATTGTTTGCAGGGTTTTAGCAAGTATGTAACAAGGGAATATAAAGGTATGGAATATTTTGGTTTTTTGAGACATATATTGGTGTTTGTTTATTAAAACTTTTAAATGAAAGTTATTAATATTTTAGCGATGAGGTGTACAATGGCGAAGTGATGATCGGTAGATTAGAAAAAAGTTATTAAGAATGTTCAATATTTAGGAAAAAATGCTGAAATGGAAAGTATATTGAAATTGTTTTATCTAATTTAATTTTTATTACTCAATGTAAAAAATAAATATTCAATTTCAGAGTAACTCCAGATGAATTTGGAAAATTGTTTGTTACACCTCAGCGTATAGTTTAATCATAAATAGGTAAGTGTTCTTTTTATACCCTCCACCATAGGATGGGGGTATATTAACTTTGTCATTTCGTTTGTAACACATCGAAATATTGCTCTAAGACCCCATAAAGTATATATATTCTGGGTCGCGGTGAAATTCTGAGTCGATCTAAGCATGTCCGTCCGTCCGTCCGTCTGTTGAAATCACGCTAACTTCCGAACGAAACAAGCTATCGACTTGAAACTTGGCACAAGTAGTTGTTGTTGATGTAGGTCCGATGGTAGTGCAAATGGGCCATATCGGTCCACTTTTACGTATAGCCCCCATATAAACGGACCTCCAAATTTGGCTTGCGATTGCTCTAAGAGAAGCAAATTTCATCCGATCCGGCTGAAATTTGGTACATGGTGTTAGTATATGGTCTCTAACAACCTTGCAAAAATTGGTCTATATCGGTCCACTTTTACGTATAGCCCCCATATAAACGGTCCCCCAAATTTGGCTTGCGATTGCTCTAAGAGAAGCAAATTTCATCCGATCCGGCTGAAATTTTGTACATGGTGTTAGTATATGGTCTCTAACAACCATGCAAAAATTGGTCCATAATTATATAAACCGATCCCCAGATTTGACCTCCGGAGCTTCTTAGAGGAGCAAAATTCATCCGATCCGGTTGAAAGTTGGTACGTGGTGTAAGTATATGATCTCTAACAACCATGCAATAATTGGTCCATTTCGGTCCATAATTATATATAGCCCCCATATAAATCGATCCCCAGATTTGTCCTCGGGAGCCTCTTGGAAGAGCAAAATTCATCCGATCCGTTTGAAATTTGGAACATGGTGTTAGAATGTGGTCTCTAACAAACACGCAAGAGTTGGTCCATATCGGTCCTTAATTATATATAGCCCCCATATAAACCGTTCCCCAGATTTGATATCCAGATCCTCTTGGAGGAGCAAAATTCATCCGATCCGGTTGAAATTTGCAACGTGGTGTTAGTATAAGGCCGCTAATAACCATGCCAAAATTGGTCCATATCGGTCTATAGTTATATATAGCCGATCCCCAATCACACAAAAATTGGTCCATATCGGTTCATAATCATGGTTGCCACTCGAGCCAAAAATAATCTACCAAAATTTTATTATTGTAGAAAACATTGTCAAAATGTTATTTCTATAGAAATTTTTTTCCAAATTTTATTTCTATAGAAAATTTTGTCAAAATTTTATTTCTATAGAAACTTTAAACTTAATTATATACGTATCTTATCGGCCCTTTTGTTGTCTAATATATATATCACGTATGGGCCATGTGGTATATATTACGTTGTTAGGAAGTTTTAAGATACCTTGCCATCGGTTTCAGTAGAAGTTTCTGCGCAATCCATGGTGGAGGGTACATAAGCTTCGGCCTGGCCGAACTTACGGCCGTATATACTTGTTTCAATGTGGTTTTCTTTTAAAAAATAATATTCTTTATGTATATTATTATTTGCTAATTACACTAGCCAACAGTTGTTTTGTGAAATGGTTCTAGCATAATTTTTCTCATTGATTTTGACCTACTAAACACGAAAATGAGTTTTAAAACATTTTCTGTTGATTGGTTTTCGAGATACAAGTTTTTGAACTTTTTTTTAATTTTTGGAGGTACACTTACAATTTTGAGCATGTCTTTCGTCTTATTTGACCTATTTGATCCCAGTGCTACTCAAATTAAAGAAAATTGAGCCGTCTACAACTCATTCTCAGAAAATTTTCAAATCGGGTAAGTAGTTTGGATGTTGGCGGCTTAAAAAAGTTAAAAACGGCGTTTTTTTTTAGAAAAAATGTGGCAGAAAAAAACATAAAAATTCATATAAAATAAAAAACACGATGCTAACAGCAATGCTAACAGCAATTTTTTGATTTTAGTATTACTTTAATTAAATATTTTTGGAAACCACTTTAATATTTTTAATGTAAAAAACAAATATTTAATTACAGAATAACAACATTTTTATGAATTGGTAAGCTTTCTTTAACATTCTTTTAACCAGATTATTTACTTTTTTATGCATATTATTTCTTTAATTAGATTTTTGGAAGCCAATTTAATGTTTTTTATTTAATGTAAAAAATAAATATTTAATTTCAGAGTAACCCCAAATGAATTTCGATAACTTTTTAACCTCAGCGTACAATGTAATAAAGAATTGGTAAGTTTTATATTAAAACGTTGGCTTTCTTTTAACAAGAATATTTATTGTATTATGTCCTTCACATCGATAACAACACAATTTTATGAGTTAATATATTACTTAATTCATTATTTCTCTAATTGTTCCAGGTACAAACTTTATGAGGTACGTTTATCTAAGAAAAGTTGAATTCCTTACACCATTTAATAAAATGCCCCCAAATATGGTAAGTTACAAGTTAATTTAAAGAGCTAAAAATTATATTTTATTAAATGTTAATTTTTAAAAAATTTCATTATTCCTTCCATTTTTTCAGCAAGATATGTGAAAAATATACTTACGATGAATAAAAAACTAAGGAAAAGTCAAAATATCCAAAAAGCGAGTTAAAATAAACTACTTTCTTGTTCCACGTGGTCATAATTTTTATTCACAAAAACTTTGTATTAAGAACTTTCATCATAAGTGGTTATAATAAAGTACTTTTGCTTAAAGAAAGTTTAATTTTATTGTATGAACATTTTCATAATAGTAAAACGGTTTGTTGTACCTTTAATTATTTAATTTCTCTGTACTGTGGAATGCTTGATTTAAAAATAGTTTAGTCGTCGACATTTTAAAGAGACTGTTAACCAATTTTTATTATCAGGTTTCCGAAAAAATAAGCAAGTAAACCAAAGTAATACTGACTTTTTAACTTGGTAGGGTTATATAAATCTTATGGTGTTGTAAAACTGAACTAAAATACAATGTTATAGATGAACTAAAATTTAAGAGAATTATAATCTAGACAAGTTGAAAAAAATCTTAAGGGCTAAATCATGGTCAATATTACTACAGTTTAGTTCATTTTGCAATGGAAAAGGGTTCACTGTTTTTTTAGTGTAGATGCGCCTAGATTTCCAATAAATCAGCAGCCTGTAAGCTAAATTAGTTTTTCTGACAGTAAACAGAATAATTCGAATTTAATTTTGTTCAATTAAAAGTTAATTTTGTTAAATATTACTTGCATAGAATATCAAGTTCAATTCTTAGTTCCAGGTTGCAGATTTATAATCTTCTTTTGCAGTTGTAGTCTTTGTATTAAGGAGCTCGATAATTTAATTTTAGTAACAATTCCTTTCCAAAATTTCCACACATAGAAATGGTCTATTAAAATTTGAACCAATCAAAGACAAAAATAATGGGGAAGCAATGTAATATTTGGTATTATATTGATGATACTTTGCAAATTCTGGAAATAGTAAAATATAAATGGAAAATACATATTTTTATTATTTTCGGATATTTTTCATATTTTTAAATCCAAAAGAAAGAACTTTTTTACCATTACATATTTCAGCTCATTAGTTTATATATCAGATATACTGCTCACTACTTGGGTTCAAACTGAAAAAGGCAGGTAAAACAAAAATGCAATTTAATGCCAACGCTACTTCGCAACTTCAAGGTGAATCTTCCAACAAACCCATATCACTCTTGGTTTTAAGAAAACTAGGAGTGAAAAAATTTATAATGTTAAAAGATCAATACGGTAATGAATTTTTGATTGCAAACATATTCTTATATCTTTGATAAAATGGTGGAGTTGATGGGATTGATTGGTCAATTTCACGAAATAAAATTGGTCACTAAAAGAAATTAATAACAAGTATATACGGCCGTAAGTTCGGCCAGGCCGAATCTTATGTACCCTCCACCATGGATTGCGTAGGAACTTCTACTAAAGGCTGTCATCCACAATCGAATTACTTGGGTTGCGATAACACTTGCCGATGGCAAGGTATCGTAAAACTTTTTAACACTGTCTTCTAAATTGTAAGTTAGTCCATAAGGGGTATATATTAAACAAAAAAAAGGCCGATTAAATACGTATATAATTCAGTTTGACAAAATTTTCTATAGAAATAAAATGTTGACAAAATTTTCTATAGAAATAAAAACTTGACAAAATTTTCTATAGAAATAAAATGTTGACAAAATTTTCTATAGCAATAAAATCTTGACAAAATTTTCTATAGAAATAAAATGTTGACAAAGTTTTCTATAGAAATAAAATGTTGACAAAATGTTCTATAGAAATAAAATGTTGACAAAATTGTCTATAGAAATAAAATGTTGACAAAATTTTCTACAGAAATAATTTTTTTACAAAATTTTCTATAGAAATAAAATTTTGACAAAATTTTCTATGGAAATAAAATGTTGACAAACATTGATATAGAAATAAACTTTTTACAAAACTTTCTATAGAAATGGAATTTTGACAAAACTTTCTATAGTAATAAAATTTGACAATTTTTACATGGCTGTTAGAGGCCATATACTAACGAAATGTACCAAATTTCAACCGTATCGGATGACTTTTGCTCCTCCAAGAGGCTCCGGAGGTCAAATCTGGGGATCGGTTTATATGGGAGCTATATATAATTATGGACCGATATGGACCAATTTTTGCATGGTTGTTAGAGACCATATACTAACACCATGTACTTAATTTCAATTGGATCGGATGGATTTTGCTCATCCAAGAGGCTCCAGAGTTCAAATCTGGGGATCGGTTTATATGGGAGCTATATATAATTATGGACCGATGTGGACCAATTTTTGCATGCTTGTTAGAGACCGTATACTAACATCAAGTACCCAATTTCAAACGGATCGGACGAATTTTGCCCCTCCAAGAGGCTCCGGAGGTCAAATCTGGGGATCGGTTTATATGGGAGCTATATATAATTATGGACCGATATGGACCAGTTTTTGCATGGTTGTTAGAGACCATATACTAACATCAGGTACCAAATTTCAACCGGATCGGATGAATTTTGCCCCTCCAAGAGGCTCCGGAGGTCAAATCTGGGGATCGGTTTATATGGGGGCTATATATAATTATGGACCGATATGGACCAATTTTTGCATGGTTGTTAGAGACCGTATACTTAGACCACGTACCAAATTTCAACCGGATCGGATGAATTTTGCTGCTCCGGAAGGCTCCGCAAGCCAAATTTGGGGATCGGTTTATATGGGGGCTATACGTAAACGTGGGCCGATATGGCCCATTTTCAATACCATCCGACCTACATCAATAACAACTACTTGTGCCAAGTTTCAAGTCGATAGCTAGTTTCGTTCGGAAGTTAGCGTGATTTCCACAGACGGACGGACAGCCGGACAGACGGACGGACATGCTTAGATCGACTCAGAATTTCACCACGACCCAGAATATATATACTTTATGGGGTCTTAGAGCAATATTTCGATGTGTTACAAACGGAATGACAAAGTTAATATACCCCCATCCTATGGTGGAGGGTATAAAAAATATATTATTTTAGTAAACAGGCTTCAATGGAAAATGGTATTCATATTTCACAATTTCTTACCTTCAATAAACGTAGATTGGTTTTCATTCATTTTACAATACCACAAACACAGGTAATTTTAAATGCGGTCTCTCATATATTTTTTCAACCCTTTACCACGTGGCCATTTGTTGTTGCACACTGTATTTATTTCAACCCTTTGCTATGATTTGTTGTTGCGTTTAAAATATTTATGCACACATTTTGAATGCAGCAGACAGAATGTCGCCAATCATGTTTTTCAATTTACGCGAAAAACAAAAACCCAACCGTTCGTTACGAGTTACTTCCGCAGACTGATCTCTCCATCATACATTGTTGAATAAATACCCAGTCTCTTGTTTTCTTTTCGCTCTTTCCATTGCTCAAAATTATTCAAATTCATTCACAAAGGTGATTGGATCAATCACATGTGTAATTGGAAACTAATGATTGAACGCCAATAAAGAACATGAGATACCATCGCAGTGCTTTCTTAAAATACTAAATTTTAAACAAAATTTATTACGAAAACTAAAAAATCCATTTACTTTTTTTTCTGGCTTTTGTTTCATAACATTTAGATCTTTTGTGCTATAAATTTTGTTTGGCCTACACCCCAAAGAAGACTTTTGGAAAAAGGGTATCGCTCTTCACAGGAAAAAATTTCACGAAATTTTTTTTAATTAAAGTCTTAATAGATTTTTTTAAAAATATTCAATTAAAATTTAATTGATTCAACAATTTTTTAATTGAAACTAAAATAAATCACAAAAATTAATAGTATCAATTAAGTTTTTAATTGCATCAATTAATTTTTTAATTGACTTTTAATTAATTTTTTAATTGATACTTTCATTTCTGTGATTGAAGACATTTCACTTAAAAAATTAATTCGTTCAATTAATTTTGTGGTTGAATCAGATTTTTTTTTGTTTTTTACAGTTTTTTTTCAATTTCTTTATAACCACTTTGTTTATACCAAGCGCTGTTTTTTTCTGACTTTATGTCTTAAATGAGACACATTCTGAGATTTCGTATTAAACATTTATTATAGTAGTTTAGCGAACATTTTTGGAATATATGTAAAATTACATTATTTCAGTTTCCAAAAGTTGTATTTGATCCCAGCAAAAATGGGGCACTATTTCAGCAGGATTGTAAGGGAGAGATGCAGTACCAACTGCTTACAAAACAACCGAATCAGCGCTGATTTCTGTGGGCGATGTCCCGATTTAGATCAGCTTCTACATAGCGCTGATATTTTTTTTTTTTATTTATCATTTAAACATAAAACGATTGCTTAAATATATGCACTACAACTAGTCTTTAATTTCAAGTAAGACTAACTAGTAATTTATTTAGGTTAAATTATAAGTTAAGTGCAGCTTAGATTAGTTTGTTTAATCTATTTGCTGGGTGAAACGCTGCTTCAAATCATTCGGCTTGAATCGTCCCAATCGACGCAGTATTTGTTTGTCATCTAAGAGATTTGGGATTTCCTCATTTTTATGGGAAATAAGTCTTTTTTCGTGGGATTTTGCCAGAAGAGTTATTTCGTCTCTCACTGAATTTATTTTGAGGTCTCGGTGTAAATCCGTATTTCGTATGTACCATGGCGCTTTGACTACATTCCTCAATACTTTATTTTGGAATGTTTGAATAATATTAATAGTCTCGTCTTTGGCACAGCCCCAGAGTTGACTTCCATATGTCCACACTGGCTTTAGTACTTGCTTGTAAATCATTAATTTGTTCTGAGTGGAGAGTCTAGAATTTCTACCCATAAGCCAATTTAATTGCCGATACTTTATATCAAGGTGTTTCCTTTTCAACTTTACGTGTGGTTTCCATTTCAGTTTGGCGTCTAAAGTCATTCCAAGATATTTTGCCGAGTTTGCAACTGGTACTTGATTACCATTTATGAAAATAGGTTTATAATCTATATTATTGTAAGTGAAGTCTACATGGATTGATTTAGAGTGGTTTAATTTTAGCCCCCATTTCCTTGTCCAGTTTTCAATCTTTGTAACAGTATGTTGAAGTTTCCTTGTTGATATTGATGTATCTGTGCCTTTTGACAAGATAACTGTATCATCTGCGAAGGTTCCGAGTACACTATGCTCGTCATTCGGTAGATCATATGTGTAAAGAAGATATAGAATAGGTCCTAGTATGCTTCCTTGTGGTACTCCTGAAGATATTCGGTATGAGTCAGAGAATTCTCCACTGTTCTTAATCCGAAAATATCTATCAGTTAAATATGATTTCATAAGTTTACAAATATCGTCTGGGAGAATGGTATTTATTTTCCTTATTAGAGATGTATGCACTACTCCATCAAAAGCTTTTGAGATATCTAAAAATATTGCTGAGCATACTTCCTTCTGTTCAAAGGCATTCTCTATTACTTGCGTAATTCTATGTATTTGTTCGATAGTCGAATGACCTTTACGAAAACCAAATTGATGATTTGGAATTAAATTTCTCTTTTCGATTTCTTTGTCTAGTCTGTTGCAGATAATTTTTTCGAATAATTTCCCAATGGCAGGTAGGAGGGATATAGGCCGATAAGAACTTACATCATAGGGATCTTTGCCATCTTTGTGGATCATTAGAACTTCAGCCACTTTCCAATAACTTGGGACATGTTTAAGTCGAATAGCTGAGTTGAAGATTTTACATAATTTTGCTATACCTTTGACCGGTAGTTGTTTCAAGATTTCATTATTTATTAGATCAAATCCTGGTGATTTGTTATTTTTTAGATTTTTTATCTCTTGAACTATTTCTTTTGGAGATACGGAAGATATTGGAGTTTTATCTGTGTTTTGTATAATTTGTATAGGTTCGTTTAAATTAGTGGAAAATATTTCCTGAAGATATTTGGCAAAAACCTTCGCTTTTTCTTCATCAGACTTCGCCCAATTACTTACGCCGTCTTTAATAGGACATTTCATTGTCAATGGTCGGTTGAACTGTTTAGCTGCTTTCCAGAGAGAAAAATCTGTCTTGCTGTCATAAGTAAGTCCATCTATGTATCGATGAAAATTATCATTATTTATTTTGCGTGTTTCTCTTCTTATATTTTGTGTTACTCTATTTAGTAGATTTTTGTCTTGAGGAGACCTGCTATGTTGCCATCTTTTTCTAATTTTACGCTTTTCTTTTACCATTTTTCTAATATACAGCGGGTACGAGTGTGCATGATTTTGTATACTAGTTTTTGGAGTGCTTTCCCATCCAGCATTTTGAATTATTCTTGTGAAGAGCGAAACTTCATTTTCTAGATCCTCTGCCGTTGAGATAATAGAAAACGAATCAATGTTTCTTGATACCAAGAGTTTGAAGTACTTCCAATCTGTATATTTATTTACTATTTTAGGATTATTCGGTTTTATTTCAACCGTTCCATTGTAATATAAATATATAGGTGACGGTTGTTCTTCAACCGTCGAACTGAACGGACGTGTTTTTTAATAGCGGAGTATTTCATCGTAATAAGTACTTATTACGAATTTCACGTGTGGTGGAAATAATAAACCACCATGCAGCGAAATTCAAAGTCATCCACTGGGTTGCTAACATCAGGGCCCAGTGGACGGGTAACGACTGAAGTTATAAATTTGGGCATCGACCAAGAGTCAGGCCCAATTAGTCGACCTGTAGACGGGTCGACTGGCGGTGACACTTTGGCAAGTCGAACCTTTTCTAAGGTGACGACATCAAAAGGAGGCAATCCCTCTCGAAAGAGATTCAAGGAACGAAGAAATGCTTTGTTTATCCTAAAGAAATTAGGATCAGTCGACCCAAGCACGTTGTCGGCTAAGCAAAGCGATTCCTTAAAATGGGCTCAAGGAATTCTTGAAGCTGGAAAAAGGGAACGATCACCGGATGAGCTGCCATCCCCTAAACGGGATCAAAGATCGTTTGCCTCAGTTGCAAAAGACAGCCTTGTGATGGCTATTATTAATAAAGGAGCATTGGACGGTATGATTCCAAGGCAAAAATGGGGGGAAATTGAGAACGCGATGTCTGGTGTCTACTCAGAGGTGCGAAAAAAGTTTCCCGGACCAAGTCCTCGACGGCAAGATGCTGGATGGTATCAAGGACGATATAAGTTAATAGCTTTTGCAGACCAGAGGTCTATGGATTGCTTTAAAGCTGCATTGATGCTAATTGGTGAAGTTTGGGAAGGAGCCGCTTTGGAGTTAGTCGATAAAAAAGACATACCGGCTAAACCTAGAGCACATGCATGGATACCGGCAAACCCTCCTGATCCTGAGTCAATACTAGAGAGACTAAAAGAATGTAACCCAGATCTTCCAACCGCCGATTGGAAGGTTGGTCGTTTGGATGAGGTGGATGGACCAAGACGGCATGCGGTGTTTATATTAAACATAGAGTCGCTGCCACATCTAGCCCAGACCCAAGGACGCGTAAGTTATGGCTTTCATGATATCCATATGAAGGTATACAAAAGCGATTAGCCAAAGGATTCCAAAACGGACAAGCCTCCGGTAGAGTCAGCAGTGGAAAAATCTCCTAGCGAAGCCGAAGGAGACATAAAACCTGCAGACTATGGCGAAAATCATATGCGGGAAGTTTCTACAGGCTCAAGCCTCACCAAAACTGAACCGCGGATTGTTGCGAGAGTCACCGAGATCTGTGAAGAGGAAGCCCTTGATGACTCAATTGAAGCGGCTGATGTGACGGTGGTTGAAAATTTGGATGGTTCTACGGTTCCTCCAGATAAATCTTCACCATTGTAAGGCCGCTTGTGCTGCCTTAAAAGTTCTCCTGATGAAAGGAGACATAGATATAGTTCTTATTCAAGAACCATACATATATAAGAACAAGATCTGTGAATTAAGCACTCCGGGTTTCAAACTTTTGCATAATACCGGTACCGATATAAATCGAGCATGTATAATTGCTAAAAACGAACTAAACTTGTTTCTGCTTCCTTCATTGAGCAATGCAGACACTGTCGTAGCCAGTCTAGAGATATCCACATGCAAATATTGGGTATCTTCGGTCTACATGGGACATGATAAGGAGATGCCACCCTGTGCCGTTAAGACCTTAGTTGAGGAGTCACTAAAAACAAAGACAAAACTCATTATGGGATGCGATGCAAATGCACATCATAGTATTTGGGGAAGTAGTGATACTAATGCAAGGGGAGAGTCGCTAATAGAGTTTATTTTGCGTACTAACCTGGTAGTTTGCAATAAGGGAGATGCACCAACCTTCGTCACCAGGAACAGACAAGAGGTTTTGGACGTAACGTTGACCTCTCCGGAACTGAATGATAAGATATCTGAGTGGCAAGTTTTGAGGGAACATAGCTTCTCAGATCATCGCTACATCAGTTTCAGATTGGCTGTTCGTACTTCAAAGACCATATTTCCGCCAAATGTTAGGAAAGCTGATTGGAATAGGTATAGGGAATCGTTCAATTTGATGATACCGGAAATGCCGGAGACAAATATGAGCACTGTGCAAGATATCGAACACGCAGTGGAGCGGATTACTAAGGCCTTCAACATTTCACTGAAAGCTGCTTGCCCTAGAGGAAAGCCAAGGGGAACAAATCGGCCGCCATGGTGGACTACGGAGTTAAGTAATATGAGGAAATCCTGCAGGAAGCTCTTTAACAAAGCAAAGTCCACAAGAGCTCCGGACGATTGGGACACTTACAAGATGAATCTGAGAGAATATAAACGAGAACTGAGAAGGTCTCAACAAAACTCTTGGGATGATTACTGTAGCAGTATTGAGAATACGTCAGAGGCTTCCAGACTACGGAAGGTACTAGCATCCACTAACACTGCTCCAGGTTTCATTAAAACATCGGAGGGAAATTGGACAATGTCCAGTGAGGAGACGTTGGAGGTACTTTTGGACACACACTTCCCTGGAAATCAGACGGTTGAACCATGTTCCGGCGGTGTAACAGAGGCTCAGCGATCATTTCCTATCGAGGAAATTGTGTCGGAATCTAGAATAAAATTGGCTTTAAATAGCTTTGGACCATTCAAATCCCCCGGACCTGATGGAATTACTCCGGCGGAGTTACAGGCAGTGGCTGAAAGAGTTATCCCCTGGTTGACGGTGATATATAAACGATGTGTAAACTTAGCATATATTCCAGAAAAGTGGAGGGAAACAAAAGTCGTCTTCATACCTAAAGCAGGAAAAGCCTCTCACTCGAACTAGTCAGCTTTATTGAAAGCTCACTATCTGTCAAAGAATACACAATCGTGGCGTTTCTAGACATCGAAGGGGCGTTCAATAATGTCCAT